>NW_007726735.1:208925-295876 GCF_000696425.1 Galeopterus variegatus
CAACTGTTTGAGGAACCTCCAAACCATTTTCCATAGGGGTTGCACCATTTTGCATTCCCACCAACAATGTATGAGAGTTCCTTTTTCTCCACAACCTCTCCAGCATTTATCGTTCAGAGTCTTTTGGATTTTAGCCATCCTGACTGGGGTGAGATGGTATCTCAGTGTGGTTTTAATTTGGATTTCTCAAATGCTGAGTGATGTTGAGCATCTTTTCATATGTCTGTTGGCCATTGCCTACTTAGCTCTTTTGCCCATTTTTTAATTGGGTTGCTTGTTTTTTTCTTGTAAAGTTGTTTGAGTTCCTTGTATATTCTGGATATTAATCCTTTGTTGGATGTATATTTTGCAAATATTTTCTCCCACTCTGTTGGTTGTCTTTTAACTCTGTTAATTGTTTCTTTTGCTGTGCAGAAGCTTTTTAGTTTGATATAATCCCATTTGTTTATTTTTCCTTTGGTTGCCCATGCTTTTGGGGTCGTATTCATTAAGTCTGAGTCCAGTCCTATTTCCTGAAGTGTCTATCCTGTGTTTTCTTTAAGAAGTTTTATTGTTTCAGGGTTAATCCATTTTGAGTTGACTTTAGTGTATGGTGAAAGGTGTGGGTCTAGTTTCATTCTCCTGCATATTGATATCCAGTTCTCCCAGCACCATTTGCTAAAGAGGCAGTCTCTTCCCCAGTGTATAGGCTTGGTGCCTTTGTCAAAGATCAGATAGTGGTAGGTGTGTGGGTTGATTTCTGGATTCTCTATTCTATTCCATTGGTCAGTGTGTCTGTTTTTATGCCAAAAGATCAGATAGTGGTAGGTGTGTGGGTTGATTTCTGGATTCTCTATTCTATTCCATTGGTCAGTGTGTCTGTTTTTATGCCAAAAGATCAGATAGTGGTAGGTGTGTGGGTTGATTTCTGGATTCTCTATTCTATTCCATTGGTCAGTGTGTCTGTTTTTATGCCAAAAGATCAGATAGTGGTAGGTGTGTGGGTTGATTTCTGGATTCTCTATTCTATTCCATTGGTCAGTGTGTCTGTTTTTATGCCAAAAGATCAGATAGTGGTAGGTGTGTGGGTTGATTTCTGGATTCTCTATTCTATTCCATTGGTCAGTGTGTCTGTTTTTATGCCAAAAGATCAGATAGTGGTAGGTGTGTGGGTTGATTTCTGGATTCTCTATTCTATTCCATTGGTCAGTGTGTCTGTTTTTATGCCATTATTATTATGTAGTGTCCCTCATTGTCTCTTTTTATGGTTTTTAGTTTACCGAGGGTTAGTTTTCAACATATGAATTTTGGAGAGAGACAAACATTCACTCCATAACAAGCACATATGAAAATGTAGCTATCTTCTATTAAGCCAGACACTAAAGAGATATGCAAAAATGCAAAAACAGTGCCACTCTTCTTACTAAATATTTTTTGTTTGTTTTGGGAAATAATTGTTATTTTTCTTCAAAAATATGTTGCTTACCCTACGTGTAGTAGGTTTATTATTGTTTTTTTTTGTTGTTGTTGTTTCCTTTTTGTCTTTTTTTTTCGTGTCCGGCAACGGATCGCAACCCTCAGTGTCGCGCCCGTACCGGACCGGGACCGGCAACGGGATCGCAACCCTCGGTGTTGCTCCCACACCTCGCTCAGCCAGTGAGCGGGAACCGGTCTGTATGTGGGATCCGAACCCTCGGCTGGAGCGCCACTGCGCTCTCAAGTGGCGCACTGTAGCAGTGCGCCACCGGGCCGGCCCTATTGTTGTTTTTTAAATGAAATAGTTTTTAAGTATCTTATTCCTATTTTTAGTATAGCAAGTATCAATAAACATAACCCACAGAAACAAAAACTCTTTGGAGTCCTCAGTAATTTTTAAGAGTGTAAAGAGGTCCAGAGATCAAAAAGTTTAAGAATGTTGTTCCTTCTAGAGGTGGAAGAGATGGGAATATTTGTAGGTTGCTTTGGAAAGCAGCCAGTAAATATGATTGTGCTTCAAAAACTTTGTGGAAAAATAAAATTAGAAGATAATATGAATATTTCCACGAACTTCAAAAAGTGCCCTTATATGATTGCATACACTGTGTTGTGACATTTCCTTGAAGAATTCTTCAGATCTTCATTTCAGTGACCAGGCTCCTGAAATTATTGATGCAAATGATGTATGTGCAAAAGAAATTCATTAAGGGATTATTCTAGGGATTCAAAAGAAGTATGAGAATTTCTCTCTAGTTGTAGTCGTTCTCAACCTTAGTTGCACCTGTGAAGCTTTATAAAATAGATACTGTGGCTACACTCCATTTCTACTGAATCAGAATCTACAGATGTAGGTCATAGGGATTTTTTTTTTAAAGCTCCATCAGTGGTTCTCATACATGGCTAGTGTTAAACTACTTCTCTAGTAGAGCTGAAAGTATGAAAGGATCTTCATAGAGGTGGTAGTTGAAGCAATGAGAATGAAGGTATTTTGGAAAGACAGAAGAAAACTATCTGGAGAGACTAAAAGAATGAAAACTACAAAAAGACTACTACGTTGGATGATGTCTTCAGTATCCCTTCATAGTGCTTTTTAGAATATAAGACCAGTCATAGTGTAAGAGGGGAGAGAATTGGGCCAGTATGCATAGATCTTTCCTACTTTATGGAATGTGACAATGAAAGGGTGAAAAATAGAACCATTGCTGAAACTGAGATTCAGCTAGTAAAATTTGTTCAAAGAGAAAGGTGGGGGAAGGGATGATCTAGGCCTGCTAGAAGGAAGAGGGAGGAAAGCTACAGATAAGAGAGAAATAGAAGAATGGAAAGGATGATGAGAATGCGAACAATGTACTATAAACAAATGGTGAGAAATAAAAGGCACCAAGGATAGAATTGTATTCCATCCATTTTCCTTTTAATTAATTTTATTCCTGTTAATGAGACTTTCTCATTAGTCTTTCTCATCTAAGCTTGAAACTTTGGTATTATAATGGATTCCTCTGTAATCTTTCTCTTTGCCCTACTAATCCATTCATTCTTTTGGAATATTTCAAATTTCTTTGTTCCTCTTCCAGGTCTTTATCATGTCATGTTTGAGTGTTGCAATAGCATCTGAAATAGTCTTACCACCTTCTCTCTCCCTCTTCTGTTAAGTATAAAATACTGCTTCTAGACTGATGTAGTCTTGAGTGTGAATTCAGTGACCCTTCATTCCTTGTCAAGTGCAGTTTTTATCCCTGTTCAAAGACCTCTGTGATTTGAGCCCACCATGTCCATTCATTTCTCATCATTTTTCCTGGACCATGTTCACCCATGTCTTTGTACTTGTCACTTCAATCTGAAATCCTCTCATGTCTATCTCCCTATTCAAATCTTGGCCATTTTATAATAGCCAGCCCAGAGTCCACTTTTTCTAAAACAGTTGTTTTTTTCTCTTTGGAAATGTTCTATATGTTTTATTCTGCCTTTTATTTCTCTTTAAATTTTGTATAACAGTTTGGAGAAGTATTTGCTTTTTGGAGCCCCACAAACCTGTACTTAGATCATGGCTCTGCCATTTGCTAACTGTGACCTATAGGTAGTCATTGTTCTTTGCCTCACTTTGCTCACCTGCAAAATGATGTTAGCATCAACCTCATCAAGGTTTTCATGTAAATTACTCAGCACAGTGCCTAGCACAGTAAGTGGTAACTGTTTTATTATTTAAAACAAATAAAAATTAATAAGTTGTAGTAAATTCAAGTTAGTTTTATTTATTTATTTATTTATTTAATTTTTTTTTTTTTTTTTTTAAAAGATGACCAGTAAGGGGATCTCAACCCTTGGCTTGGTGTTGTCAGCACCATGCTCAGCCAGTGAGCTAACCGGCCATCCATATATAGGATCCGAACCTGTGGCCTTGGTGTTATCAGCACCACACTCTCCCGAGTGAGCCACGGGCTGGCCCTCAAGTTAGTTTTAATGTATATGTTCCCCTAACATGATTTGCTCTTTATTTGGTTGCAATTCTAGAAGGAAGTCACACATAGAGCAGCAATAATTTGATTTAAAAATTTAAAAAATTTTTATCTTTATTGCTTTTTTTCCTGATTATAAAAGTAATAACAATCCCCCAGGGTGGATTCCTGGCTGGGAATATGAATTGTGTCCCCAGAGGGTTCCCTTTTGGGGTGGAGGGCCAGGATATGAGGAAATACAGCTCATCTGCCAATCATAGTGGATGAACTCATTAATTGCCAAGGACTTTTGTGTGTGGAGAAGAGACCCATAACAAAGTGTATTCTGTTTAAGGTCCCATTTATTTAATCTTTCACGTTTAGAGGGCAGTTGAGATTTTCTTACCACCAACCAATACTCTTTAAATATTTATGCTGTTTGCTCAACTTAGTATATTAAATGACCCTAAATATTAAAAAATAAAAATAAAAATGTAATACAGTGAAAGGGTATCAAAAACACGAGATAATATTCACAGTATTTTCACATATATGTAGCCTACAAAATAGTACATAGAGCAGGAAATACAGTTGCTGGAAGATAGACTTTTACTCCACCTTCTGGACACTTACTACTACAAAATTATGAATTACCACATAGGATAGTCTTTTGAGTTGCTTAAAAATAGTTGAAACTAAAAATGTTAACTTTTTTTTTTTTTTTTTTTTTTTAAAGATGACCGGTAAGGGGATTTCAACCCTTGACTTGGTGTTGTCAGCATCACGCTCACCCAGTGAGCAAACCGGCCATCCCTATATGGGATCCGAACCCATGGCCTTGGTGCTACCAGCACCGCACTCTACCGAGTGAGCCACAGGCCGGCCCCAAAAATGTTAACTTTTTAAATGTAAATATACAACTAAAAGAAAGACGAGAAAGGCAGAATGTTAGAAGTGGTTATGTTTAGGTGGTGGGATGTTGAGCGATTTTTCTTTTTCTTTTTTTCTTTTTTCTTTTTTTTTTAAAGATGACTGGTAAGGGGATTTTAACCCTTGACTGGGTGTTGTCAGCACCACGCTCTCCCAAGTAAGCTAACCGGCCATCCCTATATAGGATTTCTGCAGTGAGCATGTTTATTTTTTTAATAATTAGGAAAAAAGCCCACCAGCCACCAAAAAAAAAAAAGAAAAAAATTTTAAATAGGTAAGATACATAATGGAAAAACAAAGTCAGCAGTGTTACATGCCACAGAGATTAAAATATGTCTATTGGCCATATCAATAGCTGCCAAAAATAAATAAATAAAATGTCCATTGGCATTCATTGGGGACTTTAGCAAAAGCAATGTGAATATAGAAGGGCTGAAAGTAAAGAACTCTCATTGCAATGTAGTAAGTAAATGGGAGATGAGAAAATGATTCCACTCTAGATCAGCACTGTTCAATATAAATAAATTGTGAGCCAGATATTAATGATATATTTTATTTAGCCCAATATATCCAAAATATTAAACACACAATTAATATAAGATCATTAATGAAATATTTTACATTATTTTGTTTGTAACATCTCAATTTAGATTGGTCATATTTCAAATATTCAGTAGCCACATACAGGTTAGTGGCTACCATATCGCACAGGTAAAATGTAAGCTGTCCTATTTGTTGAGAATGTAATGACAAAGAGAGGATGTGTGAGAATCCTCTAGTCCTTTGCCGTCCAGTATGCCACAGAACCCTTCCCAATGAAGCTTATTGCCTTTCTATAAATGAAATGTTTTATGTAATCCAAAAAAATATAATTAAAAAATAAAATACTCATATCCTCCACCCTGCTTGAGAAATAAGAGTATCCTGTGATCCTCTCAGTTGCATTCCTAAACTGATATTTTTTCTTCTTTTTTTTTCCTCCCCTCATTCAGGTTTTGGTAAGACTAGTCTGAGCCGTAGAGGAAGAGTAATACCTGGAAAGAGACGTCCTTATGGAGTTATTACAGGCCTTGCAGCTAGGAAAGCAACTGGAATTCGAAAAGGAATTAGTCCTATGAATCGTCCACCTCTAACTGACAAGGTAGGATGAGGACGGCTTAATCCCGAGTCAGCTACCCTCTTCCTTTTACAATCATGTACCGCATAACAACCTTTTAGTCAATGACAGACTGCGTGTATGATGGTGGTCCCATAAGATTATACTGTCTATACAATATAGCCTAGGTGTGTAGTAGGCTATACCGTTTAGGTCTGTGTTAAGGAAACTCTGTGATGTTCACACAATGATGAAATCGCCTAATGACACATTTCTCAGGATGTATCCCTGTTGTTAAGCGCTGTATTACTGGGTTGTCTGTCCCTTTTCTGAAATGCTTGGGATGGGAAATGTTTTGGATTTCAGATTTTTTTGGATTTTGGAATATTTGCATATATATAATACAATATCTTGGGGATGGGACCCAAGTGTAAACACAAAATTCATTTGTACTTCATGCATACCTTATGCACATAGCCTAAAGGTAATTTCATACACTATTTTTAATAATTTTGTGCGTGGAACACGTGAGGTCAGGTGTGGAATTTTCCACTTGTGGTGTCATGTCTGTTCTCAAAAAGTTCTGGAATTTGAATTTTCAGATTAGGGATGCTCAACCTGTACCAATATTTCTGTGAATGAGATTAAGAAAGCATTTGATTTGATTTTTTTTTTTAATGTTTTACTTTGGGGCTTATGTAAAAAACTTAATAACTAAATAAAAATCGTTGCCATTTATGAAGAATACCTAAATTTCTGCATTCTCAAACATAAAATTTTTTTTACACACGTACACCCTTTTTAAACAGCTTTAATTGAGGTATAATTTTCGTAACTTAAAATTCACTTGTTTTCAGTACACAATTCAGTGAACTTCAGTCCATTTACAGAGTTGTACGGTCTTTACAGTAACCTAATTTAAGAACATTTCTGTCACTCTGAAAAGAAATATCAAGCCCATTCACAGTCGCACCCCATCCTGTGCCCCAGGCAACCACTAATCTACTTTTTATAGATTTTCTATAGATTTGTCTTTTCTGCACATTTCATATAAATGGAATCATAGAATATAATATGTGGTCTTGCATTTAGCCATAGTGTTTTTGAGGTTCATTCATGTTGTAGCATGTATCAATACTTCATTACTTTTTATTGCTGAATAATATTCCATTATATGGATGTACCACATTTGATGGACATTTGGTGATTTCCATTTTTTGGGTATTATGAATAATGTTGCTACGAACATTCACCTACAAGTCAGTATGGACGTAAGTTTTCATTTCTCTTGGATAGATACCTATTCCCTAGTTGATATTTTAAATTAGAGTTACAATTATTTACCATCATAAGGTAACTGCTTTTTAACTCTTAACTGAAGTTTTATTTACATCTGAATGAGTTGTTTTTGAATTGGCTAAAGCATTCCTTGAAATAGTTTTGCAAATGGTTTTTTTTCTTTTGCTTTATGTATAGTGGGTCTGAGCCATCAAGGAATGTAATATTCTACTCTTCTATTTTTTAATCCCTTTATTTCTCTCATGAAAGTGATGCATACTGGTAAAATATTCAGTATGTTCATTCCTTTAATTATGTTAAACTTGCCTCTTCTGATTAGAACCACAACTGCCTTAGATCCCTTAACTGTTCTATTCTGCCACCACCAGAAGCTGCTGTCCCCTTTAAGATTTTATCACACAAGTTATTTGTTTGTTCAGGATTCTGAAAGCAGCAAGGAGATATGGATGCTGGAAAGAAGATTGAGTTTAACCGCTAATTAATGACTTGTTCCTGTAAAAATTGTAAATTATCACATGTGGTAGTCTTTTTTTTTTTTTTTTTAAAGACTAGTTAAGTGCAGTAGTGAGAAGGAGGGAAAGAATAGAACAAGGAGTTCAATCTGTAACTAACTGGGAACAGTCAGTTGGGTAAGTTACTACCTTTGGACCAGATTGTAGTCTTTTGAGTTGTTTGAAAATAGTTAAAATTGAAAATGTTAAATTTTAGAATGCTAAGAATGTACTGAATAGTAAGATCTCATTAATAAAACCCTAAGTTTGATGATTTTGGCAAAGGTGTGGTTTGAAATGTGTTTATCAAAAGCCCTCTCTTCAACCTGAATACAGATTAATAGTCTGAGTAGGATAGAATATAGTACTTGTGAAGCAGATTATTTTCCGGCAATTTGGACAATTTTATTTATATATAAATAACTTATACTATCCTTTTCTATCTAAAGCAAGTTACCTAAATTACTTAATTGATCTTTGAGTTGCTTAGAAAAATTTCACTTAAAAAAACATGTTCTAAGCATAGACTTTCTATTATCTCCTCCTTTCCATAGTTTATATGAATTAGTGAGATTTTATTTCAATAAAAATGTACAAAATTTTCTTATCTGTGAAGTAAATAACCAAGTGGGAAAAGATAGCATACTTATTTACACTACTAGTCTTTACTGGGAGAGCAAATGACTTTGCTAACTGAGCAGTGGTTATCTCTAAGAATAAATATTATTTTTTATTTGAGAGTCACTTAAAATATCTGTCAAGTAAGAGTTGTGCTTAAGTTCCTAAGGCATTCTTCTCCTGGAATGTATGAGTTTGTGAATGCCAATTCTGTGACTTTTCCCTTTTACATTTCAGCATTTCTCCACACTAGGGGAGGTTATATTCTGTAGAACTTTTAACTTGGACTCTGATAAAACTAAACCAGTTAGTACTGCTGTGAACTTAAGAAGACTTGTATTATCTTTTAATTCTATTATTCCATGAACTTTTCAAAGTACTGCTGTATATGGCAATTATTTTCTATTAATGGGTATATAGTTTTTGAATCATTGTCTGATATTGACAGTTAAAAATAAGTGCCTTATATCCATACTATGGAATACTATTCAGCAATAAGAAAGGAATAAAATATTAATCTGACAGCATGGAGACATCTCTAAACATGCTCAACAAAAGAAGTCAAACACAAAATTATATGTACTGTATGATTTCATTTATTTGAAATTGTAGGAAAGGCAAAACTGTAGTGACAGATCAGTCATTGCCTGGGTGGGAGAAAGGAAAGAGGAAAGAATAGACTGCAGAGAGAGGCACAAGGAAACATTTTTGGGCAAGGCACTGTTCTATATCTTGATTATGATGTGGTTACACAATTGTGTGTGATCACCCAAATTTATCAAATTGTACACTTAAAATTTTATTGTATGTAAATAATACCTTAATAAAAATTCACATAAAAACTAAAATAAATACCTTAATTTCTTTCCCTCATCAAATACTTTTTATATCAAAATTGTAGTGAAAAAAAAAAAACAACTTACACCTAGGTATACTTGTTTTTAGCATACATATTCACATATGGAACATATATTCAACATATATTAATGGGTTGTTATGATTCTGTTTCATTTATTCATCATTAAACAGATGTTTACTGTGCACTCACTGTATGCTAGGTGTAGAGAATTCTACAATGAACACAGTAGAAAATCCCTGTCCTCGTGGAGAATGCAAGTCTAGTAGAGAAGATAAACATTAAATTATCACACAGATTAACTATGATTATAATGTGGCAGGTACTTTGTAGGAAAATTACATGTGACACAGCATCATGGAGGGGACTTTCACATTTACCTATAAAATTGTCCTTGGTGTTATTAAAGACAAAATACAAAATTTGGAATAGGGCCATAATTTCATCTAATTGGGTCTAATTTTGTAGCTTTTCTCCTATGCTCTTGATAGTCTTCATCCCTGTTTTACATTTATTTCTTTTACAAATGCTCATAAAAATGAAGATTTTATGTTTTTTATGTTATTTAGTCAGTAGATATTTATGGAGAACAAGTGCTTAAAATATGCCTAAAATAATAGGGGAATCCAGATATAAAGTATTAGATTTGGTCCTTATTGTCAAGGACTTTAGAGAAGTCTTCATGGAAAATATGGAAGCCTGAATTAGGCTTTAATGATGGATTTAATTTATATATGTGGAGAAAGAAAAAGTGAACATTTGATGTGCTTGTGTTTTTTATGATATTGGGCATTCTTCTTTTTCCTCTAACCATATCTGCTCTAGCTTCTTCGCTGTCACAGCTTCCCTTTTTTTCTTTTTCACACATTTGTTTTGGAAGTTGGACCCTTTCATCGCATCCATTCACTTAGTATCAAAAGTCATGTTTATATAAATCATTCCATCATTTACATCTCTGGCTCTCTGATTCTTCTGTTGAGATCCAGAGCTCCATCTTTTTATTTATCACCTTGCATCCCCCAGATCACCTCAAGTATTTTAAGTATAATGTGGTTGTCATATTTTCAGTCACTTAGACTGGAAATTTTCAAGTCCTTTTAGTTTCTCCATCTCCCTCATCTACACATCCAAACAGTTGTCAATCCCTGTCTATTCTGCATCAGAAAAGTTTATTGTAGTAGGGTATATAGCAAAAAGCGGTCTGGTTAACATAGTTTTTTGCTTTCTGAAAGAATATAGAACGATATTTTCCAGTATTAAAAAGAAAGGCAAACCTCCTGAGACAAAATGAAGTGCAGAGGAAACCAGTAGCAGTTCTCAAGAGACCTAACCAGTTAAACAGAAAGTAAGTACTCAAATATAAGGCAACAATGTGTTATCCTCCGTAAATAAGGACTTCTTGCATTAGGTGTTCAGAAGAATGAATTTGCAGTGATTCTTCTGGTTATCTGTGATTTTTCGTGACAGATATTTGGGATGTCTATCTGAATATTCAACATGGAAGCATTTAGTAATAGCTTCCTTATTTCTTTCTTTTTTTTTTTTTTAAGCCTGCAGCACCTAGTATTCCCAGGTGGTGCTTCCTTATTTCTTAGATGCAGTGTTTTTGATGAATTTAACTAATATAAACTTTTTTAAAAAAACATAACTCTTCTTCTTTACCTCTCTTTACATGTAGAGTAAAATCACAAAAGCTTATCATTTTGGTAAAAATCCTTACACCCCATTCAGGAGTATTCAAATTGGAAATTCTAAAAGCTGAATTGTTATTCAGTCTCAATGGTTCTTACTAGAACATTTAATCACAACGTATGTTATTTGTGGAAAAAGCAAACTAGAAAGAAAGAATTCTGCATGAATGCTTTTTAAGCTGAAATTATTTTTATACTAAATTGAAAGGCATAACAAAAACCTAAGAATAATGACCTAATGTTCTGGCATTCTGTTCTCTGTAAGTACAAAGTAGGCAGAAAGGAAGCTGACAAGCTACAAAATTTTCTTATTATTTCAGTTTCAAGTACCATTTATTCATCTCTTACAGAAGATAATTCATAACAAAACAAAACCTGGAACGAGGTCTGTTTGTAAATAGAATAGCTAAAATTGTGGTTTTACTTAACAGTCATCTTTTGGGAATCATTTGGTATAGTACTTTTTGTGAAAGGGCACCTCCTCAAATAAGAAGCTGTCATTTAGTGCATGCTTCGGCAGCACCTATACTAAAATTGAAATGATACGGAGAAGGTAAGCATGGTCCCTGTGCAAGAATGATATGTAAATTCATGAAGCATTCCATAAAAAAAAAAAAAGAACCTGTCATTTACATGAGGCTTACATGTTAATTAGTCTAGCCAGGGAAATTTTGCATTTGAACTTCTATAAGATTGGAGGTACAATTAGGTAATTTGTTAAGCACTTGTTTGTATAGTAGATAAATATGAAATTTTGTTTTCTCATACTTCACCAACTTCCTATAGAAAACAGAAGAGAATTGGTGAAAGTCAAGTGAAATGTAATTTATTAAGAGTACATTGTTCTGTGCATGAAAAAACAAGAAGTGGACGAGTGTAGTTTTTCTGTGGTTTATTTTAATATGTAAAGGTTTCTGAGTGAGGAAGGAAGATAAGGGTAGAGGAGGAGATGTTATTTTTTAAGTCTTTATTTTCGGTTTTCAGTTTGACTATGATGTGCCTTGGTGTCATTTTTTTGTTACTAATCCTGTAAATAATTCTATAAATTTGTTTTCAACAAATTTAGGAAATAGCACTAAATGTGATTTTTAGTATCTTTAAAAGATGATTTTCTATATTAAATGTGATATGCAGCAGAGGGAGATATTTGTAAGTAAAATCTCAGTAGTTTCATGTATATAAGAAAATAATTCAGAGTCTTTATGTTATGTATACCTCAAGTTGTCAGCCTATTAATTTAATTATTTTTGCTTATTTTTCTCAAGATGTTTGAAAATAGTTAAGTGGCTCACGTAATTCGTGGTATATGTGTTTTTGTTGCAGGAATAACATTCCAGCTAACTTTACCAGGAGTGGGAATAAATTAAGCCATCAGAAGGACACGCGTCAAGCAACTTTTCTTTTCAGAAGAGGCCTGAAGGTATTAAAAAACCTTGGCGGTATTTTTTTTTTTTTTTTTTTTTTTTTACCAAAAAGGATCCTGAGCAGCCACCTTTAGTAATCCTCAATCATAGACATGGCCCGTGGTAGAGGTGTAGGGATTGGGTTCAGGGTGTGAGGAACATGACGTTAGGTTAACTCTTTGTTATGTTTTTCTATTTCCTGTCTTTTTTTTTTTTGCCCTCAATAGCAATGTCTTAAAATTATTTAATATGTTATTTAGGAATAAACTTGTATTTGCCACTTGTTCTAATATAGGAACCCCAACAGAGGGATGTTGCCAGACTAGCAGGCCCCTTTCCTGCATTCATGCACACGCCACTCTGGGTTTTTAAGTTACAGAGCAGGATAGCTCTTTGGATTCAAATCCTCTGCTTTCTGTGGGATCTACTGCTTTTTTTTTCCCTTCAGGTTCAGGCCCAGTTGAACACAGAACAACTGCTAGACGATGTAGTAGCAAAGAGAACTCGTCAGTAAGTTTCAATTTGTTTTTCAAGATGTCATTTCAAACTCCCAAAATACTAGCTACCCATGTATCCCAGTCTGAAAGAAATTAAATGAAACCCAAAATAAAATTGAACCTGAAATAAGTGAATCCTATTTTTTTTGTTTTTCCCAAAGGCCTTTTGAGTTTTCACATGTCAGTGTTATAACAATTTTAGCACCAAGTAAATTACTCTATTATTTTTATTTTTTTATTGCCTCTTTATTCCATTTTATGAAATAGCTTTTGGCGGGGTCCGGGGGGGCAGCTATAACTGCTCTTATACAAATGAAACTATTTAGGGAAAGAATAGAAGAAAATCCGGTAGAGCTTTTAGAAAATTTATAAAACTTTAAAATCAATAAGATGTTTTTCGTTTTCAAATAATTCTCCTCACCCCTATAAAAATCTTTAAAAAATTGCTTTTTGTTTGTTGTAATTGCACTTACCAGGCGTGAGTTGTAACATTATAATTCCATCAGTGCAATAGGGTTTTGAGATTAAGATATTTAAAATATGGCTCCTTTTTGGAAAACAAAACATATAAAATGGTCATGGTCCAGGTATTTTACCAACTATAATGGCACATGATTCTGAGCAATTGGAACATAAGAAAGGAAACTGTTTGAACCTGATGCTGGCAGTGTTCTTAAGCACAGGGGTCATGGCATTCGAAACTTTTAGAAGGAAATAATCATAGCCTATTTGCTTCTTCAATGAACAATATTTACATAATTGTGATAATATAAATGATATTTTATTTGTTTTGAACTTTTAGCATCAATGTGTAGACCAAGCACAAAGTAGTTAATTTGGGAGCAATATAATGTAAATGTCAGATTTTACTAAAGTAAATATAAAGGTAGAGCTGACAAAAAGTGGGAAGTACAAAGTAGGAGAAGAGGTGGAAGGAAAGAATAGAGGCACTGTTATACTCTCACAGAAAGTTGGGGTGGGGGTGGTCAGGAAACACTACTGAAAGATTTAAGTTTTTAAAGTTACAGTGGACGTAAAATAGTGTTATAGCCATCAAAATGTTTAGAGTAGGTAGGAAAACTGGAGGATAGTATGTTAAGCTAAATGCTTATGCATCATAGCAAGATTGTACTACACAAGCATCTTCAGTGAACCGTAATCAACCATCAAGCAGTAAAAACAGGAAAGGTTAAAAGTGCTGCTTCTGGGGAGTAGGAATGGAAAGGAGGAGAATAGTGGGGTGAGAGACTTGCTTTTCATTAGAAGCTCTTCTATACTATTTAATTTTTTTTAATGTGCAATTATTTATTACACTGAAAAATATTGAATAAGCACAAGAGTCCAATTCCTGTATCCAACATGCTGATTTCATTATGTCATTGTGGGGTCCAGATAGCTGTATTTATTAAAAGCTAAGAAAAAGTAACAGATACTATTTTATTTCATTGATTTATTTTTGGCAGCTGGCTGGTGTGGGGATTTGAACCCTCGACCTTGGTGTTATAACACTGTGCTCTAACCAAGTGAGCTAACTGGCCAATGCACTACTTTTAAAATGTATATTTTTATGTGGAGCATACTATAGGATTTATAAACTTCCATTTTAATGAAATTTTTAATTTTTTTGAAACTAGGTGGCGGACTTCTACCACAAATGGAGGAATTTTGACTGTATCTATTGACAATCCTGGAGCAGTGCAGTGCCCAGTGTAAGTCTTTTCTTTCTTGTTGCAAACATTATAACCTCTCAGTACATGAGAAAATAGAAAAGTTCGGGACTTCTGCTCAGAGTGTGATGTCCAACAGATACAAGGATAAAAGTAATACTTGTGATACAAAATGGAAATAGTATAGTGTAAAGTAAAAGTAAAAGCTCCCTTGATTCCTGGTTTTATAACCCCAAATAACCACTTTTAACAATTTCTTTTGTATTTTTATTTTTAAAAATTTTGTGCATATATAACATTGCATGTATATTTTTATGTATGTTTGATAATAGATGATACTATCTATATATACTTAGTACTCCCATCTTTCTCTTCCCCCTGATATATTTTGGACATCTTTACTTTTCAGATCATACAGACCTACCTTCTCCTTAAAGGCTTCATTGTGTATTCTTTTATCTAGATGAGCTTAATTTAGTTAACCATTTCATAATATTTATTGCATTATAAACTTTATATATTTATGGAGTTTCTGATCTATCCAGCCATCTTAATGATTGAAATCAAGAGAATGTAGAATGGGTCTCTTCAAAGGTTGCTTTATTTTAACAGAAGATCAAGACTTGGAAATCACCAATCTTTCCAAATTGTTGAAAAGTTTATAGTTCTTCTTAAAGAGGTATTTTGCAAGCAATTACAAATTTTAATCTTTAGAGTAGCCAATCAAGAGCCAGATGCCTTTTTTTTTTTTGAGAACACAGGGAAAATAGCCCTACTATCATTTGAACATGTATGTGAGTCAAGTTGTCTTAAATACCATATGATTTATTTTTCTTCTTTTGATTGTTAAGCTGGTCTGATACTTTAATATTTTTCTAATAGAACTCAGAAACCACGATTAACTCGTACTGCTGTACCCTCATTCTTGACAAAACGGGAGCAGTCTGATGTAAAAAAAGTTCCTAAAGGTGTCCCCCTACAATTCGACATAAATAGTGTTGGAAAACAGGTAAAAAGATTTCCTGTATTTCTTTGGGGCATTTACTGAGAATATTTTAATTTACAAAATAATAATTGTATACTGAGTTCAACGAAGTGTCCTCTAACTCCCTTCCCCAAACCTAGGCAAGTACTAGTCTACTTTCTGACTGTAAATTTGCCTGTTTTGATGTTTCATATGAATTGGATCATATAATATGTTTGTAACTGGCTTCTTTCACTTAGCATAATGTTTTCAAGGTTTATCTGTCTTTTGTATTAGTATTTCATTTCTTTTTGTTGCTGAATAATGTTCATTATATGTATATGCCACATCTTATTTATTCATTGTTCAGTTGATAGGACATTTGGATTGTTTCCACATTTTGGCTATCATGAATTAGGCTGCTGTGAACATTTGTATATAAGTTTATGTATAAGCATGTTTTCATTTTTCTTTGTTAAATACCTAGGGGTAGAATTGCTAGGTTGTATGGTAGTACCATATTTAACCTTTCGAGTAGCTGTCAGACTGTTTTCCAAAGAAAACAATTTTACATTCCCAAGAGCACATATGAGGATTCTAAATTTTTCAATATCCTCATCAGCACTTATTATTATCTGTTGTTTGATTATATCCATCCAAGTGGGTGTAAAGTGGTATCTCACTATGGTTTTGACAGTTTTTGTATTAAACTTATATCCTGTGATCTTGCTAAATTTACTTACTTGTGTAGTGATTTTACTTATTTTGTCACTGTTGTTATATCCTTTCTGAAGTGGTAAAGTAATAGTTTGTGAGTGCTTTCTGTTAGTTGTTAATCAAAAGCCAGATTTTTTCATTTGAATTTGACTGGGCTTTCTGTGGTAAACACAGAAATTCAAGAAAATTTCTTTCACAGTATTCACAAGTCTAATAAACAACTCTTACTTTTATCAGAGGCATCTCTAGAGTTGGTGGCAGTGTTTGCAGAGCCTGAAAATAATTCAGATAGATGCATTTTTGGGTGAGATGCATTTTTGGATGTATAACTAGTAGACATTATGTATGTGTGTTTTATATATTGTGTAATGCAAGCATTATAGTGGTTAGGAGATAGGGATTCTGTTCCCACTTTAATTCTGGAGCTGCTACTAGGCAAGTTAACTAACTACTCTAGGGCCGGCCTGTGGCTCACTCGGTAGAGTGCGGTGCTGATAGCACCAAGGCCGCGGGGTCGGATCCTATATAGGGATGGCCGGTTGGCTCACTGGCTGAGCGTGGTGCTGACAGCACCCAGCCAAGGGTTGAGATCCCCTTACCGGTCATCTTTTAAAAAAAAAAAAAAACTAACTACTCTAAGTGATTCTAAGTTCACCTTTTTCATATAGTTTTCATTAGGATTAAATGAGGTCTTATACATGTTTAAAAAAAAAAAAAAAAAAAAAAAAAAAAAAAAAAAAAAAACTAACTACTCTAAGTGATTCTAAGTTCACCTATTTCATATAGTTTTCATTAGGATTAAATGAGGTCATACACATAAATATTCAGGAAATGTTAGCTATTGTTACTATTAATTACTGTTAATTAATCATCAGATCACATTATTGTTCCAAAGCAAATATGGCTAATAGTCAAGTTGTTAATTGTTGTTTTGTTTGTTTGTTTGTTTGTTTGTTTCTTCTTTTTTCTAGACAGGGATGACTTTGAATGAGCGGTTTGGGATCCTGAAGGAACAAAGAGCCACTCTCACGTACAACAAAGGAGGAAGCCGCTTTGTAACCGTGGGATAGATGCCTTGTCAAAAGGACTTTTGAGTGATGACTCTGTTTGAAAAGTTGAATTGCTTGAAGAGTTCATCACAGAAATTCAAGAAACTTTACTTCAGAATATTCATAAGGCTAAAGAACTCTTATTTTTATTTTTGAAGTTTTTTTTTTTTAAACATGTATAAAAAATACTGCCCTGAAAGAACAGCAGGGATTATGCCTATCTCTTAAAGATTTCATGGTTGTCTCAGACAGAACGGTTCTCTATTTGACATGTTTGGTTCCTCAAGCAGCAGAAGGAAGACAGAAAGATAGAAAGTGATTATTTTTATGATAGTGGTATTTAGGATCTCGTTAACTTTGCCCATTTTTTAGATTTTGCAATGGTAAATCTTGTTCTTCAGAAATATGAGTAGGTCTCTTTGTTGCTGTCACTTATCCTTTAATAGTGTTGATATAATAAGTGCAGTTGCCTTTTCTTCATTAAAGATATTTTTTAAAAAACTTATTAGAATTCCAGTTTGGGGTTTTAAGATTTATGGGAATATCTGGAATTTGGTTAATTTTTCAGGTAGTGTTAGGTTAATCTCCCAGACTTCTAAATCTTTAATGCCGAACTTTTAACAAGACTTGTGGCTCTAGGCATTAGTCTTATTTAGAATGTTGGTGCTTAAAGTCTGTAAATGCATATTTACAAAGTTATCTGATAGGCCCTTGAAAGAGAACGTTCAGTGTTAAAATCTGACAGTTTGCATTGAGTAAATGAAGAAAGCATGAGAGGAAGTAGAAAGTTAAAGGACAGGTAACTGAGGTGCAAAACTTTAAAACCCCAAATTTTAAACAAAGGGCAAATAACAAAAAGAAAAGTTTAAAAACCCGGGTCATAGGTATACTGTTTGGATTTAGCATAGTCTTGAGTCTAGTTAGTGTTAAAAAGAATTCTTCAAATGATATTTAGAATTATAATTATTGAAGTGATTGAGTCCCAGAGATATTTTGATAGTGAAATTAATAGCCATAAAGTCCTAGACTTTCTTCTTCTTAGAAAAGTTAAAATTTATAAGCTTTTGAGCTTACTAAATTAAATAATTTATAGCTCCAGAAACAAAAGTACACTTGTATATGTCACAAAGAAAAAAATGCAAAATTATAATATAATTACATTGCAACTTTTCACTCTGATTTCTTGTATGGTATAAAGTTCAGGCATTTATGGAGGAAAAAGGGTCCCCCCCCCCCTTCTGGAGGGGTGAGAGGAGTTAGTCTGTTGTGCCAAGATAGTGCTAAGAGTCCTCATATAGTTGTATAATATAAATTATGTTATAATGCCAAAATACAGCCAAATATTCCAGCTACAGGTTACAAATTTTGTTATTTTGAAGCTTGACCTTTTGGTTTGCTACAATGTTAAGACTTCTAAGTTTCTCTGCAGTATATTATTAATGTTGACTTTTCCTGTAAAACAAAACAAAATATTAAGTTATTGCATTGTCTCTCATGTTCTTTGGGTTACTTATTGATTTATGCTAGCCATGGAAGGCTATCAATAACAGTTTCATGCTTATACCAAAGAATTAAATCTGATCCTTAATATCTGATACTTTGTCAGTACTTCTACTGATAAGGGATTATTGGAAGCCAGTCACAAAATTTGAAAACAAACCATAGTCTCTCCATACCTATTTGATGCTTTTCATAGAGGCCAGGGACTCATTGCAGAACATTTTTGCAAATGTGAATGCTTATTTTTGATCCAGGAACAATACGTTTTAGACTGGTTTAGAATTACTGGTAGCTTATTTAAAGCAGAGGAAAAACAACTGAGCACGAGTTTGCTGTCTTTAGAACAGTTTTCCTGTCATTTTGAATATTATTGAACAGAGCTATTGTTAATGCCATTTTTGGAACAACCTTAAAAATTACCCCAAATATTGACATTAAGTCCATCAAACAACAAAGTGTCTTTGGTATATTAAACTTTTGCTCTTTGTGCATCTGTAATTTAATTTTCTCTTTAAATATAAAATTTTGCCTTTGGTATAACTAAATTAAAACTCTTGAGTAACTAACATGTTGTATGTAAACAAAACAATATACTTTATTGGAGGAAAATTTCCTTTTTTGGTATGTGGTTATAGTCATCCTTGTTCAGTTCTTAAAAGTTTTGTTTTTTCTTTAAACGGAATACAACTTAAAATTTCCTTTGCATCAAGATATATGCAAAACATTGATGCAGTGCATCACAAAATGAAAGTTTGTATTTAACGAGGAGGTGCTTTACACTGTACTTTTTGGTGTTTTTTTGAAAAGTCACATTTAGATCTTTTCTGAAGCTGTTCATTTTTAACAAATAAAATGTTACAGGTTTCACATGATTTTTTCTTAGCTATAAAGATTGAGTTGTGGTTTTTAGACTGTTCTGTTACAAAGAACTTTGCAGTGATAATTTGTATGTATAACTTTTAGGGTTTGAAAATTTACCTACCAACTAAATTGGTAAATCAATCTAGATTCTTCTGTTGGCATCCCTGTAACTGCCCTTTGACCATTTTTTGGTAGCCAGGAGGAATTAAAAAAGATAATCATATTTATTTAGAATGCAGAATCTTAGGCTAGATGAGCCTTTAGAGATCACCCAGTTTAATCTCTTTTTAATCTTAGTAAGGTGAGGACTAACATTGTGAAGACTGAGTCATTTTTTGAGTTCATATCTTTTTATTCTCAGTTGACAAGTTACTTCTGTGAATTGAACACCCACAGAAAGTAGTGGAATGGTTGTGTGGCTTGTCAGATATCTGAGAATAGGTAATAGCCATGCTTCAGCATTTGTAGAATGGTAAGTAAATCTGCCAGTGATGATTATGGTACATCATTGCTTTGGTATTCAAGTTAAGTAGACCTATTAGAAAAGGCCAGTGTTTCTAATCAGACTACGTATTTTTTTTTCAACAGGCATAAACTTTTCACCATAATTTATTTATTTATTTATTTTCCTTTTTGTCTTTTTTCGTGTCCGGCAACGGATCGCAACCCTCAGTGTTGCGCCCGTACCGGACCGGGACCGGCAACGGGATCGCAACCCTCAGTGTTGCGCCCGCACCTCGCTCAGCCAGTGAGCGGGAACCGGTCTGTATGTGGGATCCGAACCCTTGGCGGGAGCGCCGCCGCACTCCCAAGTGGCGCACTGTAGCAGTGCGCCACCGGGCCGGCCCTTCACCATAATTTAAATTGTAGGCAAATCATAAAATATTTATACGAATGAAGAAACTAGTAGGTTCCATTGCCCAATGGTTAGTTTTTGTTAGAATAGGTAGGTGTAGAATTGTATTTTGATGTCAGTTACTTTGTAATTCACACAATATGTAAGTTTCAGGATAATTTTTATTCTTTTTTTTTTTTTTTTTTTTTTTTTGTATGTGAGAACATTTCAAAATGTTCATGGAAAGATCATACTATCTTTTTTTTTCCTTTTTTTGGACCAGTAAGGGGATTGCAACCCTCGGCATGGTGTCGTCTGCACCACGCTCAGCTAGTGAGCGCACCGGCCACACCTATATAGGATCCAAACCCGCGGCCTCGGCGCTACCAGTGCCACACTCTCCTAAGTGAGCCACGGGGCCGGCCCAGGATAATTTTTATTCTGACGTATTTTTTACTATAGGAGATGTGGGTGAGAGAAAATACCTTACTTGGCACTACAGAGAATGAATATCACATTCTAAATGCAGGCAATATTAAAGCAGAAAATGATTTTTTATTTCTGATCAATAGACCTTTCAATTTTTATCAGAATTATATTTGTTATTTGCCGGTGTAAAAAAAGAATTAAGCATATGATTTAAGCTTCCCTTTAAAGAAAGTTCTGTTTTGATCAATTTGGAGTTAGTCTCTATTTTAAAATACTTAAATAAACCCCAAGCATTTATGATAAGAATTTTGGACTATTGTGGATCATTAATAGGAATTTAGCGATTTGCTTGGGAATTGTAGACTTCTAGTGTCTTTTTTTCCTGCCATTACAGTTTATCTTCTTCCTGTAATCTATTCAACATAAAGCCTGGTAAAATAAGCAAATGTGATGCCATTCTGGGACTGAAATTCCTTTTTCTGAGTGTGTTCACATTAGGTATACCTATGTTTAAAGATGAATAGGAAGCTATTTCCCTAGTGTGTATGTATTTAATTTCTACTTCTTCCATTTCCGTTTTTCCCAGTGAGAACAAAATCACATTGAATTTTCTCATCTTGTATAAAATTTAAAAAGTCAATTAGTGCTTTTTACTAAAGGAGTTAAAAAAGGGAAGGACCAAATATTTATTGAATATATTCAACAAGTTAGCTTTGTGCTTTACATTGGAAGAGAATGGGATTTGCCAAGATTTTAAGCCTACTGCTTTGAGTTTATAAAAGTTGAGTCCTGAAAGGAGTGACCATGTATGTATATTTCTAGTGAGTAGAAGAGGAGAAAGAACTTCTTCTGCATGCAATGAGATGCAGAGCTAAAAAGAGCTATTTGAGATTTGAGTGAAACTTTTGCCCCTGAAGGAGTTAACTTTCAGTCTGTAAAGTAAACAGGAAGAAGCAGGGAAATTCACTGTATCAATTCCTAAGACTAAATAACCCCCACTGCATATTTTTCAGCTTCTGTTTCCAGACCACAGAGTAGTATTGGGATGTTATAGATCCCTGTAGCCCTTTGGCTCAGAGCCTTTTTTTATGACTGTCTCTCATCACTTCTTTTATTCATCACTAGATTCTTTGATGGACTCCCCACAAAGACTCCATTTCCTGTATCTCATTCTCATAAGATGATGTCACCTACTTTATGGAGAAGATTGAGGGAGTAGGGTGAGAATCCCCTTATATTCTACCTTTACTTTGTAGTACTAGAAACCTCAAATCCTTAGAAGTCTCAAAATTAACTCCTTGATCTGTCTTTATTCCCATCCTTTCTTTACCTAGGACTTGTTCTCATATAATCGTGTATATAGTATCTTCATTTCCCCCCATATCTAAAGCCCTTTCTTTTGGCCTTCAAATATCTACAGACTCAGTCAGGTACCTTGTTCTCCTTAAAAATTATAATTCTTTTTTCTCTCTTCCCAATCTTCTCTCCTGTGTTAGTGCATAACCTATCTTCTGTCTCTGCTGCTTTACACTCATCCTTACTATTTTTTAACTATTAATGTGCTCAATGGAAGATAATTATAGCATATAGGTTAATATATTAAGGACCTTAAAATCTAGTTGAATAGTCAAACATCAGTCTATAAATTTGTTCAGTTCAGGATTAGCATTGTATGTTGCGATTACAATGGGATGTGCATGTAAATAGGAAAAATAAGGACATATTCCAGAGAACTTGTCAGAAAAATTTAGTGTAAATGTGGAAGGTAGTAGGCAATCAAATTAGATGATGTAATGCTGCATTTTTGAAAGATTCATCTGGCAACTAATTCTATAGCATTGTAGTGTTAATATGGAATATTTAAATAGAATCTTAGTCATTGTAATTGAGATCTTTCTAAAAAATATAAAATGAGATCCTGCTCTTAAATAGGTTAATGTCTTTCTAAGAATAGCAAAATAATTTTAGGAAGACCAGAATAACAAACCAATACATGCATTGGATGAATGTTATTTGCCAGTGATGACAAATACATCACCTGCCTTTACAGTGGCCCATGCTCATAACAGATACTGGTAATCTATCATGGAACTTTTTTGCTGAAGAAGCAGGTGGTAGTAAGAGTTCATAGGACAGTTCGCTGGGCAGCTGTTATTAAACAATTTTGGCACCAAGATTAAACATTTTTACAACCTCTTGCATTTAGGAGTTCGGGAAAATGCTAATCAAGATTTCATTGGAGAGTGGGCGTGGCCTCATGTTGATTCTCTTACTGGCCGTGGGCCTTCCAGCTGGATTGGATGCAAAAAAGGGGGTGGTAGCAAAGGCGCGTGGCGTGGCCACTGCCAGTCAGGAATAAGGCCGGCCTTTGGCGGGAGGCAGGAACTCTGCAGATACTGCGTGAGCCAGCTGGACTGCTGTTGCAGGTGTGTAGTTTGTTCAGGAGCTTGTTGTGGAGAGTCCCTGAGGCTGTGTGTGAGAGGCGTGAGAAGGAATATGCACTGAGCTGTATTGCCATCGTGCCTCCAACCCGATCCCAGGCACGGACTACCATTCGTTTTCCAGAAAAGAAGCTGTCTCGGACATTAGACAAAACTAAAAACTCTAGTAACAATAAACTAGAACCAACGACTGTCCAGGCTATACCCTGTTCTCCTTTCGTAAAAATCCTGCCTCTCCGGCCGGCCGGGTGGCGCACTGCTACAGAGCACCGCTTGGGAGCGCGGTGGCGCTCCCGCCGAGGGTTCGGATCCCACATACAGACCGGTTCCCGCTCACTGGCTGAGCGAGGTGCGGGTGCAACACCGAGGGTTGCGATCCCGTTGCCGGTCCCGGTCCGGTATGGGCTTGACACTGAGGGTTGCGATCCGTTGCTGGACATGAAAAAAAAAAATCCAGCCTCTCAGCCCCAGAAAACGTCTGGGTGATGACAACCTATACAACACTCACCATTTACCTCCCTGTTCTCCACCAAAGCAGGGCAAGAAAGAGAATGGTCCCCCTTGCTCACATACACCTAAGGAACGCAGATTAGTATTTGACAATCAGCTGACAATTAAATCTCCTAGCAAAAGAGAACAAGCTAGAGTTCACCAAAACAAAGTACTTTCCTCAGTTCAAAAAGGTCAGGAGACCACACAGCAAGTTCTGAGCAGAGATGTCCACTGGAGAAAGAATCTACATATATGAGACTGTTAAGGCAAGAAGGCACTTGATACCAGCAAGCAAAGCTGGCCCTGAGTACAGCTGTCCCAGATCGGCTACCTTCCAGGAATAAGGAGATGGATGTCATCAGGAATTCCCTGAGAGAACACATCTGTGGGGAAAAAAGCTGGAAGTCTTTACCTTTCTAGTGCTCCTGGAACTGGAAAAACTCTGCTTAAGCCAAATTCTGCAAAACCTCAAGAAGGAATTGAAAGGCTTTTAAACTGTCATACTGAATTGCATGTCCTTGAGGAGTGCCCAGGCTGTATTCCCAGTTATTACTCAGGAGATTTATCAGGAAGAAGTTTCCAGGCCAGAAGTTTCCAAGTTTCCAGGAAGGTCATGATGAGGAAATTGGAAAAACATATGACTGCAGAGAAGGGGCCCTGTGATTGTGTTGGTGTTGGATGAGATGGATCAGCTGAAGAGCAAAGGGCAGGATTTTTTACACACTTTGAATGGCCATGGTGAAACAGTTCTTGATTGGTGCTGATTGATATAGCTAACTCACAGACAATTCTGTCTAGGCTTCAAGCTAGAGAAAAACATAAGCCACAGCCGTTGAACTTCTCACCTTATACCAGAAATCACATGGCCACCATTTTGCAGGATCGACTTAACCAGGTACCTAGAGATCAGGTTCTGGACAATGCTTCGATTCAGGTCTGTGCTTGCAAAGTCTCTGCTGTTTCAGGAGATGTTCGAAAGCGCTTGATATTTGCAGGAGAGCTATTGACATTGTAGAGTCGGATGTCAAAAGCTAGACTGTCCTCAAACCCCTCTCTGAATGTAAATCACCCTCTGAGCCTCTGGTTCCCAAGCAGGTTGGTCTTAGTCACATATCCCAAATCATTTCAGAAATTGAAGGTAACAGGATGACTTTGAGCCAAGAAGGAGCACAAGATTCTTTCCCTCTTCAGCAGAAGATCTTAGTCTGCTCTTTGCTGCTCTTGACCAGGCAGTTAAAAATCAAAGAGGTCACTCTGGGAAAGTTATATGAAGCCTACAGTAAAGTCTGTTGCAGACAGCAGGTGGAAGCTGTGGATCAGTCAGAGTGTTTGTCACTTTTAGGTTTCTTGGAGGCCAGGGGCATTTTAGGGTTAAAAAAAACCAAGGAAACCTGCTTCACAAACTTGTCTTTGAACATCGAAGAGAAGGAAATAGAGCATCCTCTGAAAGATAAAGCTTTAATTGGAAATATCTTAGCTACTGGATTGCCTCTTAAATTCTCTTATACCCCACAGGAAAATATTCAGCTGGCATTTAGAGAGCTATGGAGTCTTCATTTTAAAACTTTATACACAAAGGTCTGAAAACAAATATGACCTTTTTAACTTGAAACCAATTAATTTTAATCTATAGATTCATGAATACTAGCACAGAATAATATCTTTGGGTCTTATTATTTTTACCCATAAAAGTGACCAAGTAGATGTATTTTAGTTATATTTACTACTTCTACCACTTGTATGTCTCTAGCCAGTGTGTTTGCAAGTATGTAGATTTGCATTGTAGAATGTATACATATTTACCTCTAAGTTTCTTCAAACATTAGTGTAGTTTGTTAAGAACTTTGAGGTTAGGATAAGAAAAATGAAAAAGAATGATCCAGAAAAATAAGGAAGTCTACATTTAGATTTGGACACTTTGGTCAAAGAATTTATTTCTTTTCGGAGTGTACTGTGTTCACATTGTAGATACTACCACATTGTAAAATTTTAAAGACTCTGGGTTTCTTGGACACTCCTAAGGTTGTGGGAGTGGTAACAAGAATGTGACTCTACAGATTGTGAATATATTTCTTTTCAAGTTGAAAAAAAAAAAAAAGATTTTATTGAAGAGTTGGGCTTTCAATGATTGGTACAATCTCTCCAACCTTATTTTCTTTTGTTCTCTTACATGAACTATCTGGTCTGTGGCCTTAATGTCTTCCATGCGTACCATTATAAATCATACCTGGATGTATTCATGCTGATCCTCCTTCCAGTCTAGAATATCGCTTACACCTGCTAGCCTATCCCACTTCATAATTCAGGTTTGATTCAAGACCTCATTCATCCATGAAATATAGATTCCTTTTATCTGAAGTCATAGATAATCCCTACTCAACCCTTTTTTTGTTGTGTTATTCTCTAATTCGTCTATTGGCCTGGAATCCACAATTAGATCATAATCCTGTAGGAAAAGGACTGTATCTCACAGCTTCTTCTATTTCCCAAAGTAAATATTAGTTGGTTAATTGTAGGGGAAATTTACATCATGTAACAGGAATGGTTAAATGTAAAACTGAAGAATATGCTAGTGACTGGTTGCAATGTAAGTGGGGTCTAACTGGTTTAAGGTGAAGTATTTTCCACTCTTTCATTACTTGAGGAGTTTCAATTTGTTTTTGTTTTTTTGGTGGTTGGCTGGTACCAGCATCCAAAACCCTGACCTTGATCTTATAACACCACACTCTAACCAGCTGAGCTAACTGGCTAGCCATGGATGGTTTCAGTTTTGACCGTTTCTTCAGTAATTCATCCTGCTTTATTCAACAAGATCTTGCCTAAAGGACAAGTACTTTTGAAGATTTTTATTTTCATTAAAAAGAAGAGCTATTTTATAAAAGGGAGGGGTCTAAAATATTTATATAACCCTTTCAATGAGAATTATGGAGTTTGGAGCCAAATTAGCACGTATTTTTTTCTTTCAACCAATATAGTAGTGAATCCACAAGTCTCGATTTAAATCATATTGTAATACAATGAAAGAAGTTGGAAAAGGTTTTAGGTTGTATCCCAGACTGTCTGGTCCACTCACCGCCCAAGTTTCTGGCAGCAACAATGTTAAGAAACCTTTATTTAATGCTTATTAATCTAATCCACTACTGAGGGAGGTAGGCAGAAAAGGTTTGGTGAGGAGTGCTGTGTGAAGGATTTTTGTAAAGGCATTTTAGAAATGCTACTGGGAGCCTAGAGTAAGAAGCTGATCCAGATATTAGTTCCTTTTAATTTCCCTTGAAAACCTCGATGTGGGCGTGGCAAGCGCCTGGCTGTGCGGACGGGCACTACGGCGCTGTCCATCAAGGAAACGGTCCCGAGTCTAAAAGCCCCTTTCCCCGCCCACCCATCGGTTCGGTCCGCGCATGCGCCAAGCCGCCGACCCGAGCGTTGTTGGCTGGGAAATGGCGGCCGTGGGCTTGGTGTCTGTGGCAGTGGCTGCCGAGTACTCTGGCCCCGTAGCGTCCGGAGGTAACCTCTCCGGTGTTAACTGCAGCCCAAACTCCGGGGCAGCTCCTGGTCCTGGCCCGGGCTCGTGGAGCCGCTCCCTCGACCGAGCCCTGGAGGAGGCGGCGGTGACCGGGGTGCTGAGCCTGAGCGGCCGGAAACTGAGGGAGTTTCCCCGGGGAGCGGCCAACCACGACCTGACGGACACCACTCGGGCCGGTGAGCCGGGCGGAGGGGCATCCCCATTGGCAGGAGAGCCGGGCTCCGGGGAAGCCGCCTCAGCCGGGGGAGGAGGATTCGGGGGTGGTTACAGCAACTGGTCCCGTAGGCTCCCGGTTGGGACTCGGGTAACGCCCGGGTAACGGGCATAAGCCTACTGCTCCAACCCATCCAGGACTCCGGGCCTGCGGGCCAGACCTCGAGCCTGGGGCGAGGCGGCGGTCAGCAGCATCTCTCTGGGAAGGGGACCGGAGGGGATTGATGGGTGGCGACGAGAAATCAGTTTCTGGCCCTGCCCCAGTTTCTGCAGGCCTTTTCAGATTGGGGATGCCAAATTGACTTTGCAGAGACTTGGCACCGTAGAGTGCTCTTAATAGATCTGAGTAGCAGGGGTGTCTCTGGTCGCTGCATTGTCAGGGAAGGATCGATTTCAGCACTGGTGTTTTTTCGAAAGAATTATCTGTGGTGTGTATATGTGTGTAATGCGAACCCTAGCTCTGTAACTTCTTTCTCTGCCTTCATCTAGTTGACTTACCAAATGTACATGTAAAAATAACTAGAGCCCATCTTCAGACTTCCCTCACATTCCTCTACCACTCCTCATGTCCTCCAAGAAAAGTTGAAAGTAAGAAAACTACTTAGGAAAGAGATTTTCCACCATATCTACTTTTGCTTTTCCATTTTAAAGCATTACTTTTCTTTACACCTATTTTTAAACACAGGAAAGAGAATAGGAATTAGGTATTATTTGGTTTTCTTACTTGTAGGGAACAATGTCTGGTAACTGAGGTGTTCAACATTTCTCTCATGTTTTAAATATAGCTTCCTCAGGAGTAGATTAAAAACTGAGTCTATTCATGTTTTACACAAATAAAAGGGGGAAAAAACCCTTACACAGGTTTTGTATAATATGATGTAAATATTTTATATTCATGTAGTGTTTTTGTAGTCAAAGAATGTGCAGTAGTCTGTGTCTTATATTTATTCCGTTTTATTATTTTATTTTAAAATCTTAGATTTAACACCTTTCCTATGTTTTTGCACTCACTAAAATATTGATAAGTATTAGATATGATTCACTCATGTTGGAAAAATAAACAGAACTGTTAAACCACTTCAAAAAACTATTCTTTCCGAAGAAACTTTTACTATAGTTTAAAATGGAAGCAATTAAATGCCTGCTTATTTAATCTCTTTTTAGAAACAGTTGTACTGAATATAATTTGTATTTTTCTAGTGAATGATATTAAAATTAAACTTTCTTTCTAAGGTAAATACAATCAGCCATTTGCCTTCTGTATGTGTTCTGATAGACAGCATCTAAAATTGTCATTCATATCCAAAATTTCCTGATTCTGTTCAGGAGGTGGCTATATGGCATAGCGATTTCATACTGATGTGAGTCATTTCCGTATTACTACATTAAGCCTGAAGCTAAAGAACAAGTTGATTACAGTAGTCTATCTAGCTCATTATCTTACCTTCTTTTTTTGTTTTTGGCGGCTGGCCAGTATAGGGGAACCCTTGACCTTGGTGTTCTCAGTACCATGCTCTACTTACCTGCTTTTAAGTAGTTCTAGAAGCCTTTAAGAAATATCTTATCACCTAGCAAAGAAAACCCAAAGGCATTTATGAAGAACAATAAGTAATCCCAAAAAGGTTTTTCCTTACTGTGCTCTGAATTTTTAAGTTTTTTTTTTCCCCTTCCTTTTTTTTCCGGCTGGCCAGTATGGGGATCTGAACCCTTGACCCTGGTGTTACAACACCTTGCTCTAACCAACTGAGCAAACCAACCAGCCTTAAGTATGTTTTTATCCCCACTTTAATAGTTTCTGTATAAGCCAAATTTTTTGTTGGTTGACATTTTATCTGGTCAAAAAGTGTTAAAAAAAAAAAAAGATTACAAGGTACTTTACAACCTATTAGACTAGAGTCATTTCTAACATGAAGAAATATCACTTATTAAATATAAGAAATCTTTGGTGGACCTTGGTAATTAGTACAAAAATAAAGGCCTCTGAATTGTTTTAAACAGATAATGCTGATTTAATGCTGATAACATCACTTATTGACTGTTCACTATTTGCTATTTATTGTGTTAGGTAGTTCAAAATACATTGCCTTGTTAAATGCACTCAGCAACCCATGGACTAAATATTATTATCCCCACTTTACATGTGAGGAATTGCTCAGAGAAAGTCATATAGTTAGTGCTAGTGGTAGAATTTCAGTCCAGGTTCATCTAACTGTTCTCTCCACTATACCACACAACCTTCACCTGTTTTTCCAGATAGTGAAACCAAGGTTTTGAGATGTTAAATAATTTGCTCAAAGACATGTGTCTAAACGGCAGGGGAAGGGGTATTAAGCAGGATTTGAGCCTAGTTTGAGGTAACTCCATAACCCATAGTCTTCTAGTTTTCCTTTTATAGCAGGTACTTTGATGAATACAGACCAACTTGTGGTAGCTAAAATGTTTTTCTTAGACCCTAGACTGTTTAAAGCCAAGTAAAATTATTTGAATGCTATATATATATATATAAAAATTGCCTCAAATACTGTTCTTTCATAATGTGTGGAATGTACATGGTAGAGCTGCTTTCCTTCAAGAGTTTACATCCTAGGAAACAGCATGTATTACCCATAGCATTTGTAACTGGAGGTGATTAGAATTTATCAGGAACATTTTCTTGAGGTTTTCCATCCTGTTTGTTTTAAAAGGTAGATCTTTAGGAAAAAGGAAATACTTGGAAATGGGTTACATGATTCAGTGGACAAGAAAAATCTTAGAAGAAATCACAGAAGACTTCTTGGAGCAGAAAGGTATATAGCTTGGATTAGGTAGAAATGAGAAGAAAAGCCATTCCAAGCAGTGGTGGACAACATGCAAAAAGTTTTAGAGCATAGGGGACATTAACTTTTCAAATCCATCATCCACTCCCCTTTCATCCGATAATGATACCCCAATTTTCTTAGAGAACCCCCCTCTCAGTTACACGAATGTCATGCTGACACAAGGTATGCATATGATTCAGGCTTAGCTAATTAGTATAGTTCATTGCTCTGGCCACGATTGTTCAGAGATGGACATATTTTCCAGTCAGCACATGAGTGTTCACTTTGAATTTGTTGTTGAACTATTGAAAAGGAGGCATACTTTGAGCCCTGGGGTTGCTGAGAGAATAGAATGTAAGCTTGGAACTTGCCAACATATGGAAAGCAGAGCCAAAAGATGGAACAGTGGAACCAAGTTCTGATGACACTGAACCTTTAGATCAATAGCCATGCCTAAAGTTAGTGCTATCTCTGGACTTTCAGATTACGTAAAGTAGTAAATTCCCTGTTCTGCTTAATTTGAGTAGAATTTTTTGATACAAAATAAAGGTTCTGACTAATTCAGTGAGACCGCTCTTGATAATGTTGTGGTAAGGCCAATTTGGTCAGAATAAATGATTGGATTAGGTAACATAAGAGCTGCCTTTCACATATGAGGAAGCTAGTTTGATGGCAGGTTTATAAAAATGGTCAACAATCATTCAATAAACATTTTTTGACCAAGGGACTTTGGCAGTTGTAGGTTTAACAAAGAGAACCAAGACACTCCTGCCCTCAAAGAGTATAAGGGATCCAGTGGGGAAATAGGTATGAAGATTATTTGATTGTTTTATGATAGCAGAACTTTTTCGTATTAGGCATTATGCTAGGTAAAGTAGGGGGAACAAAAATAAAAAGAGGCTTCATGAATATTTAAAACTCTAGCGACCCGGATGGGTAGAAAATGAAAATGTGCAAATGCTGATTGAATTTATTAAAAAGATAAAGGACAGAAGGAGTCAAAGATAAATGAATTGGCACTTAGAGCGCAGTGTTCATAACACCAAAGATAACAATTGGTAGAAGTGGAGGATTAGAAATATGGTATCATGTCATTGCTAGTAATAGTAGCTAATATTTATCGAGCTCTTAGCATATTCCAGGTATTGTGCTAAGCCAAATATGTATAAAACATTAACATACAAAAATCGTAGTGAGTTGTAATATTTTTTTTTTTTTTTTTTTGTCTTTTGTCTTTTTCCGTGTCCGGCAACGGATCGCAACCCTCAGTGTTGCCCCCGTACTGGACCGGGGACCGGCAACGGGATCGCAACCCTCGGTGTTGCTCCCGTGCCTCGCTCAGCCAGTGAGCGGGAACCGGTCTGTATGTGGGATCCGAACCCTCGGGCGGGAGCGCCGCTGCGCTTCCCAAGCGGCGCACTATCCAGTGCGCCACCGGGCCGGCCCCGAGTTGTAATATTTTTGACCCCAAAACACACATGGGAAAATTGAGACTCAGGAGATTAAGTAATTTGATTATGGCTAATCAGTGACAACTGTGATTCAAATTGATCACGGCTAATCAGTGACAACTGAGATTCAAATTGAGATATATCTGATCCTAAAACTTGTGTTTTTGATCACTAAGTCATACTAACAAAGAAGTTTGGTTCATATGATTTCTTTGGTTAGCCTGATACCTTTAAACGGTTGGTAGCATGTCTAGTTAATCATGTGCAGCAAATAGAAATGTAAATCTGGAGCTTTATTTTTTATTTTTTTTAAAGATGACTGGTAAGGGGATCTTAACCCTTGACTTGGTGTTGTCAGCACCATGCTCACCCAGTGAGCAAACCGGCCATCCCTATATGGGATCCGAACCTGTGGCCTTGGTGTTATCAGCACCGCACTCTCCCGAGTGAGCCACAGGCCGGCCACTAAATCTGGAGCTTTAGAGTGAAGTTAGGACTACAGCATAAATCCAAGAGAGTCATAGAGTTTATAAGGTTCTTGGAAGAAGAGTGTAGAGAGTGGAAAAGCTGGTCACTGACAACTGTGGGGTACACCAGCGTTTAAAAAGGTGAGAGTAGGAATAAACCTGAGCAAAAAATAGAAACAAAATCAATAACTAGGCCAGCAGAATAATTCATAGAATCCTAAAATTGGAAACAGTCTAACCATCTAAGTTATTTTATAAATGAGGAGCAGTCTCAGGTTAATGGTATAGTTAAGGTTGTATGGTGAGGTGATGCTATTTCACAGAAGGCAAATAGGAGTCATAGTTGACGCTGTAAGAAATCCCTTCTGAATGGAAGCAGAAAACAAGAAACCAAGGACTCAGCACCTACATTTGAGGGCAGGATGAGAGGTGAAGAGGGAGACGAATATTACACCTAAAAACAGAAAACTAATTGAGATGCAGTGGGTGAGCCAAGGTAATGCAGTGGTTACTGAAGTCATGAAAGTTGAGACTTTCAGGAAATTAATACTTATTTCCTAGATAAAAAGAATAAGGATTGCTAAAATGCCACTTAATTTTTCAAGGCTGTAATCTGTAACCCACAAAATTATGGTTTTGTTAGTCCTGGAAATATGCACTGGAGTGCCAGGACTTGAGTGGAAATTGTGTTTTTCTTGGATCCTTATTTATATACATTTTGTATCAGTCACAGTATATGTACTATGGATTTTTCTGGAACTGTGCTGTCCAATACAGGAGCCAATAGCCATAGGTGGTTATTAAACCAAAATTATTTAAAATAAAAAATTCGATTCCTCAATTGGACTAGCCACATTTCAAGTGCTCAGTAGCCATAGGTGTCATATTGGACAGTACATTGAACAGACCTACTGTCTGTCATATTGGACAGCACAGATAATCTTTTCATCATCACAGGAAGTTATATTGGACAGTTATATTGGGGCATAATGTCTTGAATAGAATTGAAGTTTTCTTCTGTATTATTTATTTATAAATCACACTTTAGCAGTGTTTTACTATATCCATGAAGACATTAAGCCACCATGGTGACTAAAGCTGAAAACATTGTTAAATAACAGTTGAGAAGTCAGAGGCAAAGGGAGAAGTTAGCAGTAAATGAGGGCTCAATCATAATTACAAGTTCCTTACAAGGAGCATCTGAAGGTCAGAGTGTGTGTGTGTGTGTGTGTGTGTATACACTATTTTATATATATATATATGTATAAAATATCTGTATATATCTATATATCGGAGTGTGTGTGTGTGTGTGTGTGTGTGTGTGTGTGTGTATATATATTCCCTCCCCCCGAAATAAAATCTTGTTAACAAAGACTGCCATTTAAGCACGTCTTCTTTGTTAATAGAAGCATTAACTATGCATTTGGCACATTTATCCTGCACTGAGTATTACATGTTCAAATCAGGAAGCATCTTCTAGGGCGTTAGAAATGAGGCTAGAGTAGAAAACAATAAAACTAATTATATTTTCTTAATCAGACTGGTTCAGCTTAATAGACTTGAAAAATCATTTTTTGTGATATTAAGAGTTGTACGTGGCTAGCCGGTTAGCTCAGTTGGTTAGAGGACCATGTTACAGCAGGGGTTCAGATCCCAGTACCAGCCAGCTGCAAAAAAAAAAAAAAAAAAAAGAGAGTTGTACATGTTCATTGTAGTATAAAAAGTTAAGGAAGACCATAAATATAATTCATAATTCCACTTATCCAAGGTAATTAGTAGTGAATGTTAGTTTGAAATCTTCCAAATATATTTATGAATATATACATTCTCACTTTTCTTTAAATTATAAAAGAGGAATAATATATAAAGGCTGTTTTACTACCAATCTGTTTTCACTACATGAGTTGCAATATCAGAGAATAGAGTTCTGCAGCATAATTTTTAATGGGTACACAGTAGTCCATTTAATGGTTATACTGTTATTTAATTTACCCTATTGGTGTACATGGGGATTGTTTTCAGCTCATTATTATAAATGATATTGCTGAGAATAGCCTAGTATATATATTGTCTTTGCAGACTTGTCCAATTACTTCCTTAGGATAAATCCTAGAAATATAGTTGATTGGTTAAAAGGTATGCAGTTTTAGGGCTTTCGATACAGACTTTAAAATTGCCCTTCCAGAAGGGTTGTTCAGTTTAGATTTATATCAGCAGTGCATGAGTTGTCTTTGTCTCACTGGACCTTCACGTTCATTTTGATTGATCTATGTCAGTCTGATAGGTGAGAGATAATATCTCTTTGTTCTGTGTTCAGTGGATCTTGATGAATGTAATTCTCTCTTCAAGAAAAAGTATATAAAAATTCAGAGGAAAATATTTCTTTTTTTCCTATTATTACCTTTTGTCATTGAACCAGTTGATAATAAAGAATCAGAAGTTCTTTGTGTGCGTATATAAACTCCTATATATTTAATTTGAATTTTTTATAATTCCAAAGTAATACATATTTACTATAGAAAATTTGGAAAAAAAAATACACAGGGGAAAAAGAGGAACCTGTTAACATTTTGACATATTCTTCCAGGTTTTTTTTTTTAATGCATATGTTATGTATATTGAAAAAACATGGTATTAGTTTTTTATGGTTCACCTTTTTTTAATCTATTGTATATTGGAAATATTATGTCATGTCTATGAATATTTTCTTATAATAGGATTTTTTTTTTTTTTTTTTTTTTTTTTTTTCCGTGTCCGGAAACGGACCGACACCCTCAGTGTCGCCCCCGTACCGGACCGGGACCGGCAACGGGATCGCAACCCTCGGTGTTGCTCCCGCGCCTCGCTCAGCCAGTGAGCGGGAACCGGTCTGTATATGGGATCCGAACCCTCGGGCGGGAGTGCCACCGCTCTTCCCAAGCGGCGCACTATCCAGTGCGCCACCGGGCCGGCCCTTATAATAGGATTTTAATGACTGCAGCATATTTAATCTTTGTACTTATCCAGATCCCTTTTATTGGGCATTTGTGCTATTTCTGAGTTTTTATTCTCAAAAATAAAACTATAAGCATCATATAATTCTTTGCTTACATCTCTTATTATTTCTTTTGGGTAAATTCCTAGAAGTAGAACTGTTCTAACAAATAACTTACAATTTTTAAAACTTACACAAACTTAACTTACAAGCAAAAGTGAAAAGCCTTTCCTCTTAGAAACAGTGTTATATATTGTAGCCTGGCAAGGTTTACAGGCTACCCACAAAAACATATTTTTATAAAACATGAAAGTCAGCTTAACTCCTACTTCATACCCCTTTATGCCTAACTGCCATGTTCTCCCGCATGTCTTTCTCTATAGAGATGGGGGTGAGGGATAATGACATAAATTTTTCTTGAAGTACCACTGACATCAGAAAAGGACTGGAGTATAGAGCTTAAAGTTGCCTTGTAAGGAACTTAGAGTTTTCTTAAGCATTCCACTCTTTATTTTTGTTTGTTTTAATACAGATCTATGGTTTTAAATTACCAACCATTAGGAGAAACCAAAACAAGTGTCTAAAATATTTATTTTGTTTTTCTGTAATCCACTCTCCATGCATACTCCAGTTTCAGAAGTATGGATATAATACTGTATATAATACTACTCTTTGTAACCAAGCTTCTATGAAAATATGCATTCAGAATTCAAGTACAGGATGCTAAGTACACACCTGAGGCACCAATAACATTTATAACTTTATAGTTCCCCTTTTTATAATTGCACCTACCATTTGAAATGAAGAATCTGTAGCTATAATATATTCTCATCCACATACTTCCTTTCTCAGCTGCCTCAGAATCAAGCACAAGTCTTATATTGTACTCACACAATGGGAAAGAGACTTAGGAGATAAAAAGACTTCTGTTAACACACACACACACACACACACACACACACACACACACACACACACACACACACATTATAAAAAGAGACAGAGACCGTAAAGGAAATTATGGCTGTTGTATATAAAGGTGTCTGAAATAAGAAATACAGACTTAACTGTAGTGGCATTGTTTTTTAAATAGGAGTGGTAAAATAGTAGGATGATACCTTTAGGGAGGGTGAGAAGATAAGTCATAGATGACCACAAAATCAGATAAAAGAATGGCATCAGTGGCGGGGCCAAGGATTTACTATGTTCCAATTCCTTTTGCAGTGGCTATGTTTGGGAGCTGGATGGTTAATGTTATCTCATATTATGACATAAAATATGACTTTTAAGTCATATTGTAACATACATGGTTATTATTTTCAATTCATTTATGAAACAGTTATTCCATTTATGCTTGGAAAAAAGTATGTGGAAAATATGGTCATTCATACAAAGGCATATTATTTTGAATTCCTGAAGTAGCCAATGCAATGCTGCTAATTTTAGAATTACAGACTAGTTTTGGGGAGCTGGTCAGTTAGCTCAGTTGGTTAGAGTGTGGTGCTGATAACACCGAGGTCCAGATTCAATCCCTGTACCAGCCAGCCACCAAAAAAAAAGTATTTCCTTACTCACTTCTTTTAACTTTCTTCTTTGCTCTTCTAAATTTCTAGATGTTTATTATTTGAAGGGATTCTTAAACCAAGGATGTAAACTGGTTTGCTTAAACTTATTTCTTACAAAAACTAGGTAATAGATTTTTCCATTAAAAACAAATTTTGAAAAATGATTTGCACATCATAGAGAATGAAAAGATAAGCTGTGGTGTAAGAGATTTCCAATAATACAACAAACAGATGATATCCAGGATATATAGAATTTCTACAAACAAGGAAAAGACAACCCAATAGAAAATTGAGAAAACACTTGAACTGGTACTTTACCGAAGAGGAATTCCAAATGGCCAATAAATAATGCTCAACCTCATCAGTACTCAAGGGAATGGAAAATAAAACCACACTGAGGTATTACTTAAAAAGGTGATAATATCAAGTACTGGACAGAATGTGGAGCACTTACCTGGAGGCTTTGGGAAAGAGTTTGTTTCCAAGCTCATTCATGTTTTGGCAGAATTCACTTCCTTATGGTTATAAGACTAAGGTCCCACTTTCCTTGCTGGTTGTCAGTCTCAGGCCACTTTCAGGTCCTGGGGGTCACCTGCATGCCTTACAGCATGGCCCCCTCTATCTTCAAGCCAGCGATGGTATTTTGGCATCTCATACTTCAAATCTCACTGACTTCCTCTTCTGCTACCATCCAGAGGGCTTATGTGATGAGATTGGGTTTACCCATATTATCTCTTTTGATTAATTGTAAAGTAACTAACTAGTAAATTTAATTACATCTGCAAAATTTCTTCTTCCACATAAGGAAGATAAACAGGGTATATGATATGATATATCCATAGTTCCAAGAATGAGGATGATGTCTTAGTTCATTTTGTACTGTTATAACAGAATACCACAGACTGGGTAATTGATAATGAACAAAAATTTATTGGCCCACAGTTCTGGAGGCTGGGAAATTCAAGATTGAGGGGCTAGCATCTGGCAAAGGCCTTCTTGCTGTGTCTTAATGTGGCAGAAAGCATCCCATGGCAGAAGGGCATAGAGAAGGAAAGAGAACAAGAGGGGGCAAGCCCGTTTCTGTGATAAAAAACTCACTCCTATGATAAAGACATTAGTCCACCTAAATACTCTTTAAAGGTCCCACTTCATAATACTGTTACAATGGCAACTAAATTTCAGCATGAATCCTGGAGGAGACAAACATTCAAACCTTAGTGGGTGGGAGATCTTGGAGGGCCATTGTAGGATTCCAACTATCATAGATGGTTTGTCTGTCTTACTATCTTTTTATTGTACACTACACCTAGTACAATTCCATATGCCCTTTGAGTGAGTGTTTTAGTTGACAAATAAAAGTTATATATATTTATGTGTACAGCATGATATTTTCATATATGTATACTTTATAGAATGACTAAATCAGGCTAGTTAACATATGTATTACCTCATATAAGGGTACTTCAAAAAGTTAATGGAAAGATTTGTATTATTATTTTTTTTTTAAAGATGACCGGTAAGGGGATCTTAACCCTTGACTTGGTGTTGTCAGCACCATGCTCACCCAGTGAGCAAGCCGGCCATCCCTATATGGGATCCGAACCCGTGGCCTTGGTATTATCAGCACCACACTGATAATAGACATCCAAACTGGAATCATCCCGAGTGAGCCACAGGCCGGCCCGATTTGTATTATCTTTTAATTATATTTTCCACAAACTTTTTTTTTTTTTTTTTTTTTTTTTTTTTTTCTTTTTTTCTTTTTCCGTGTCCGGCAACGATCGCAACCCTCAGTGTTGCCCCCGCACCGGACCGGGGACCGGCAACGGGACCGCAACCCTTGGCGTTGCTCCCGCGCCTCGCTCAGCCAGTGAGCAGGAACCGGTCCGCATGTGGGATCTGAACCCTCGGGCGGGAGCGCCGCCGCGCTTCCCAAGCGGCGCACTATCCAGTGCGCCACCGGGCCGGCCCCTTCACAAACTTTTTGAAGTACCCTCATATATTTACTGGGGGGGGGGGCGGTTAGAACACTTAAAATCTATTTCAACAGTTTTCAAGTATACAGTATATATATATATTTTTTCCTTTTTGTCTTTTTCCGTGTCCGGCAATGGATTGCAACCCTCAGTGTCGCGCCCGTACCAGACCGGGACCCGGCAACGGGATTACAGTATATATATATATTTTTTCCTTTTTGTCTTTTTCCGTGTCCGGCAATGGATTGCAACCCTCAGTGTCGCGCCCGTACCAGACCGGGACCGGCAACGGGATCGCAACCCTCGGTGTTGCTCCCACACCTCGCTCAGCCAGTGAGCGGGAACCGGTCTGTATGTGGGATCCGAACCCTCGGGCGGGAGCGCCACCACGCTTCCCAAGCGGCGCACTATCCAGTGCACCACTGGGCCGGCCCCTCATGGTGGTTTTAAATTGCATTTCCCTGAGGATTAGTGATGTTGTGCATTTTTTTTCCTATACCTTTTGGCCATTTGTATGTCTTCTTTGAGAAGTGTCTATTCAGGTTCTTTGCCCATTTTTTAATCAACTTATATGTTTTCTTGCTGTAGAGTAGTTTGAGTTCCTTATATATTTTGGATATCAACCTCTTACCAGACATATTGTTTGCAGATATTCTCTCCCATTCCATAGGGTGTTTCTTCACTCTGTTGATTGTTTCCTTTGCTGTGTAGAAGCTTTTTAGTTTGATGTAATCCCATTTGCCTATTTTTGCTTTTGGGGTCATATCCAAAAGAATCATTGTCCAGACCAATATCATGGAGCTTTTCCCCTATGTTTTCTTTTAGTAATTTTACAGTTTCAGGTCTTACATTTAAGTCTTTAATCCATTTTGAATTGATTTTTGTATATGGTGTAAGATAAGGGTCTAATTTCATTCTTCTGCATGTGGATATTCAGTTTTCTCAGCACCATTTGTTGAAAAGATTGCCCTTTCTCCATTGTTTGTACTTGGCAGCTTTGTCAACAATCAACTGACCATAAATATGTGGATTTATTTCTGGGCTCTCTAGTCTGTTCCATTGGTCCATGTGTCTGTTTTTAATCCAGTACAATGCTAGGGGTTTTTTGGTTTCTGTTGTTCTGGGGGGGTTTTGTTTGTTTGTTTGTTCATTTTTTGGCTGCTGGCCAGTACAGGTATTGAATACTGAACCTTGTGTTATCAACACCATGCTGAAACCAACTGAGCTAACTGGATAAATCTCCATACTATTTTGATTACTATAGCTTTGTTAGTACATTTTGAAATCAGGTAGTGTGGTGCCTTCAGCTTTATTCTTTTTGCTCAGGACTGCTTTGGTTATTTGGGGTCTTTTGTAGTTCTGTAGGAATCTTAGGATTGTTTTTCTATTTCTGTGAAAAATGTCATTGGAATTTTGACAGGGGTCACAATGAATCTGTAGATCACTTTGGGCAATATGGACATTTTAACAATATTAATTTTTCCAAGCCATGAGCATGGGATGTCTTTCCATTTATTTGTCTTTTTCAATTTCCTTCATCAATGTTTTACAGTTTTCAGTGTACAGATCTTTCACGTCCTTGGTTAAATTTATTCCTATGTATTTATTTTTCTTTATGCTATTATAAATGGGATTGTTTTCTTGATTTCTTTTTCAGATAGTTCACTGTTAGTGTATAGAAACGCTACTATTTTTGGTATGTTGATTTTGTATCCTTCAACTTTACTGAATTCATATATTTGTTCTAACAGTTTTTTGGTGGAGTCTTAGGGTTTTCTGTATATGAGATCATGTAATCTGCAAACAGAGACATTTTAACTTCCTCCTTTCCAGTTTGGATGTCTTTTATTACTTTTTCTTGCCTAATTGCTCTGGCTAGGACTTCCAATACCATGTTGAAGAGAAGTAAGAGTGGGCATCCTTGTCTTGTTCCTGAACTTAGAGGAAAAACTTTAACTTTTTGCTGTTGAGTATGATGTTAGTTAGCTATGGTCCTGTCTTATATGGCTTTTATTGCACTGAGATACATTCCTTCTATACCTAATTTGTTGAGAGTTTTTAATCATGAAAGGATGTTGAATTTTGTCAAATGCTTTTTTGCATCTATTGAGATGATCGTATGGTTTTTGTCCTTCTGTTAATGTGCTTTTTCATATTTATTGATTTGCATATGTTGAACCACCCTTGCATCCCAGGGATAAATTTCACTTGATCATAGTGAATGATCCTTTTAATGTGATGTTGGATTCGGTTCACTAGTATTTTGTTGAGGATTTTTGCATTTGTGTTCATCAAGGTTATTGGCCTGCAATTTTCTTTTCTTATGTCCTTGTCTGCCTTTGGTATCTCTTGCTTTGCCTCCCATGGATTCATCACCCCTTTTCCCCTGGGTGACGGCACCACCAAAGATTACTCAAAGCCCAGCTCTTCTGAGCAGTGAGAAGCCCCGAAAAGGGGTTAATCTCCTGGAAACCTCAAGAGAGAGGCATTCCTTCCATTTGGGAAATTAACCCCGAATTGGGATTCTCTTCCCACATTTATTCTCCAGACCAGGAAGTTTCAGGAAGAGAACATAGGTGGGGGGTTTGCTAAATATAGTTTAACAAGTTTAACAATAGAAGCTGGTAACATTCAGTAAGACAAGCAAGGTGACATTCAATAATGCAATTTGCAAGAAGTTAAGTTGATCCACCAACAAAAGCTTGATCTTAGCAAACATTCTCTTCTTACCACAATTTCCCAGTGTCTTAAGGTATCAGTCAGTAATCTGTCTGTTTGAGCCAGCAACCTTGCTGTGTTACAATTCTTTATCTTACAACAGAGACTAGCCTGGGGAAAATTTCCTGTCCTTTGCAAGGTTAACATTTGAAACTGCAAGGCTTTGGAAAACCAGGCCCTGTGAAATACATTTGCTTTATGTATACTCCACAGGTATCAGCATCATGCTGGCCTCATAAAATGAGTTTGGAAGTATTCCCTCCTCTTCAGTTTTTTTTTTTTGGAAGAGTTTGAGAAGCATTGGTATTAGTTCTTTAAAGTTCAGTGAACCCCACCAGGTCCCAGGCTTTTCTTTGATGGGAGACATTTTGCTACTGATTCAGTCTTCTTTCTTATTATTAATCTGTTCACATTTTTATTCCTTCATGATTCAGTCTTAGTAGAGTGTATGTTTCTAGGAATTTATTCATTTCTTCTAGGTTATTCATTTTTTTTGGCATATGACCTTTGAGTGTTTATTGAATGGATGGATGAGTGGATGGGTGGATGGGTGAATGAGAAGGTGAAAAGAGGAACTGATTAAAAGTCTATTCACTTTCTTAGTTTTGGAAATAGTGACAGCTGACTTCCGTGTAACTGGGTTTAATGGGAACCTTGGGGCTTCAATGATGTAGCAGAATTCAGTCAGAACCTTGTCAAGGATAATACTCGTGATTATGCTTCCCTGTGGTGACAAAAAGCTCGGCATTCAGACCCTCTTTAATTAGTGTCATAGAAGATAAGAGCGATGACGTTGCATGTGCTAAGAGTCAATCCCCAAGATATAACGAGTGGCAATATGACAACTTCTAGGTCTTTGAAAATTTTCAGAATAGGTTTCTTCATCTGCTAATAAAAGGAATAAAACAAAATTTAAACCCCTTATTGTGAAGTAACCTTTCCATGTTTATTCAGTATGTACAACTGTTACAATTATGCAAGTCTCAGTTAAGGAGAATCTTAAACTGATAACATGGTGATGCTTTTTTTAACTTAGTAAATTTGTGGTTTCTGGCTATCTGTCATCAAGTGACAAACAGTAGCCTATTGGTTCTAAAACTTTAGTGTTTCTAGCATCACTTGTGGCACTTTTAAAAAATGTGCAGTCCTGGGTTTAACTCCTAGAAAGTCTGGTTCAGGAGATCTGGGGTAGGAGTCCAGTAAGCTACATTTTTAACAAACACCCTGATGGTTTTAAGTGCAGGTGGTCAAGAACCACCACATGAGAAACACTTACTTAGACTTGGCTACTTTACTGCAAAATTTATTTAGGAGGATAGTAATTTTTTACATCCTGTTCTATGGCATACCATTATATGGATTCACAGGACCTTGGGAGAAATGCAGAATTTCAGACCCCATTCCAGAATTAGAATCTGCATTTGCATTTATAGCTTGAGAACCACTGCTGTAAAGTTAATGAGGTAATTGAAGTTATTCTTTTTCCAGAGGATCTCTGAGTGAGGCAAATTGTTGTCCCCAGCTAATCTAACCCCACACAACATGTAACTAAATTGAGTACTTTAAACACCAGTCTATTAAAAAAAGGAAAAGGTCTCATTTTGGGGGTGCATTAGGGAAAGAAGAAAGTTATGACACCAGTTACCTTGTTCCTAGGATATGATGTTCTGGGCACATCATCGATATGTATATGGCTAGAGTTAAATGTGATGTTAGCAAGTCCTTTTGGACTGTGCCTTCAGCTGGGCCTCTGCCTAATCACACTGAAAAAGTAAAAAAAAAAAAAAGACTTAGTATGTCACCCTAATAGGTGCAGTAATGATCTGCAGTGCAGAAATTGCATTCAGAGCTCAATCTTGAGATATCTTGTCCCTACTTAACATCCTGAGGATTGTTGTTTTCTACCCAAAATTGTTATATCAGAAGCCTGGCTCTATTTTTCATTGTATTTGTTTCTAATACCTGCTTTTAGAAGACTATTACTTGCTCAATTGCTTGTGAAGACATTTAGTAGCACTAGAAACTAAATATTCTTGTGGTCAAATCAACAACTATCATAGGTTTGTTAGTTTTGTTGTTTTATCATAGTACTTGCAGTTTGTAAACACTTCCTTGTTTTCCAACATAAGATAATGACAAACAATTTAAAGACATTTTCTATTGAATCTATTTGTTGACACCTGATAACTTACTTTTTTCTACAAAAGAAGGAGAATTTTTCGTAATACTTATTGATTTTTTTCATAGCATCCTTCATGTTACCTTTCCTTTTTAGGATCCTTATGAATCTTAGAAATTCAAGGTATTTACAAGTGACTATACCTGCTGTATTTCATATTTATATGTCACTGCCTAAACTATGTGTGGGAAACCTCTTTCTCCATTCCAGCATTGCTACTAAAACTTGGAAACTGCATTCCAAGAACAAAAAGATTTTCTAGGTCCATCTTATTTCCCCCTCTCCTAAATAAAGCATTTGTTATTCTTAAGGAAGCTTGGATCCTTTTAGTGAGCAATAGGATACAGGACTACAATCTGTCTTCTGGAGCCCCATTTTATATCATTCACATGGCAGCTGGTACCAGAAAGGATGACATCAGGGATAGCTTATATTATTTCATGTGAAGGATCAGGAGCCTTTCAAAATCACGAATATGGTCAATTTTACCTCTTATATGACAAAATTCTTTTCTTATCTAATATAGAAGCTTTTCTTTTTGGGGGGTTTAGGGGAGCAGCTGGCTGGTATAGGGATGGAACCCTGGACCTTGGTGTTATTAGCACCACTCTCTAAACAGCCAGCTTGAAGCTTTTCAGTTGATACTTATTTATGTTCTATTCTGAGTTAACAGTTTTTCCTCTTTTTCATATCCAGTATAGTTATAGTTTATGTGCTGTATTAGTATATATTATACCAAAATGTGTGCATGCTTTATATGAATACTTTACATAAATATGTTATACCAAAATATTTGAAATAATTCAAAATTAAAATACTATCAAAAATTTTAGAAATATCAACATAAAAAGGCCAGCTTGTGATTGCTCATTTTCAGTCTCATTTTGTGATGCCATTATTGAACACATATTTTTGAAGGCTCCTGAATTTAATTTCCTTAGTTTGCTCAGTATAGATAGGCTGATTTCATATATGTATCTAGTAGATCAATAAAGGCCAATTTCACCAAAGATTTATTTTCTTTCTTTAAATAAAGTAATATTGTAATATTTATGGTATATATGCATAATGACTTTCTAGCATAACTTTAGGTATTTAAACGAAACAGTTTAACAGCCATTACTTAAATTCAAGGTAAAATGATTTTATTATCCAGAATGAATAGTATTGAATTATTTCATAAGATCTGTGCCTCTGTGAGCAATTGCAGTTTTTGCAGAATGCAGTAATTTCTTACATGATGCTGTCTTACATTATGCTCCCTCATCCAAAAGGCAGTTCTTTATATTTCCAGGGTTCTTGGCATGACCCAAAGCTTTTCATTTTTCTTAACTTGTGTTATTATTATCATTAGAGTATGCATCAAAGATCTGAATTAGAAAGCTTACTGTACCACACAACTATATTACAGTTGCAACTTCATAGTGATATTGTGTTCAAGTTTCTTAGTACATTTCCAAATGTGGGTGAACACAGAAGCACACAGAAATTATTACAGAAACCAATCATTTAGTTTCTCTCAAGAAGGGGGGAAAAATACTGTTGCTCTTGGTTGCAAACATTCACATTATTGTCTTGGACTGGAAATCTTAGACCTGTTGCATCAGTATACAGTTGTTTTGAGCACATCATATCTTACCGCATAGCACTGTTCTCAAGAAAGTGTGGTTCCTAGACAAGCAGCAACAGCATCACCTGGGAAATTGTTCGAAATACTCGCATGTGTTATTGGGTCTCACCCCTGACCTGTGGTATCAGAAATTCTAGGGGTAGGGCCTAGCAATCTATGTTTTAACAATTCTATAATTTGTTAATAAAATTTCCCCAGTAAATTCAGAACATTAATTTATTTTGACAATTCACAAACTAAGGAATTTATCTAAATTTTGGAGGACCAATATTTTTAAATCTTTATGGTTACTACTTTGCATTTGGAAGTCCTAGTGGGTTACTTGTTGGTGTATGAAAACTGTAATACTTGTTTATGTCACCCCCCCGCCCTCCATTATTTATTTATTTATTTATTTTTACTGAAAAGCTTGTTACTTTTTAGGAATCATTTGGGGTAGAGGGTAGGGTAAAACACTGATCATAATATGAGAACATTTTATTAAAAGTTATATTAAATACTTTTTAAAAAATTGTAATGATTCTTCTACCAAAGAATATAAAAGAATGAAAATTCCAGGAGATATTGGAAGGTATAAGACTCAGAAAAATAGCCCCCGTTCTCTTCCCATTATAATTTTTTGACCTTCCTATCTTAAGAAAATCTAGTCCAGTGACATGGCAGGATACAAATATACCATATTTCACTAACCTATAATCCCTATGCATCTCAAAGGTAATATTTAGTGAGAGTCTCTGTGTCTGAAGAAGTAACTTGATGGTGTCTGATATTTGTATTAAATAGTTTCTCTTACAAAATCCCTGGTTTTAACTAGGATAATGGAGCTGCCTATTAATCACATACCTGTTTTTCAGCATTTAAAAATAATTTATAATATGGTGTTTTGTACAAAAGAGCTAGTGTATTTATGCATTGGCTTTGAATTCACAGAAATATAGGTTTAAATTTTAATTCAATCACTTAAAAGCTTTGTGTGACCTACCCATAGGCAACGTTCCTAACCTTCCTAAATGGCAGTTTCTTCTTCAATGCAATATCTATCTCATAAGGAAGTTTTGGTGGATGACACGAAATTATAGCCATATGGAATGATTAATAAAGGTCCCAGTGCTTATATACACTTAGCAAATGTTAGTTTCCTTTGTTTTCTCCTTCCTTTCTTTCCACTACTTACTTCAATTCCACATTTCTTTTTTTGGCAGCTGGGTGGTATGGGAATTCACACCACATTTCTTTTTTTTTTTTTTTTTTTTGTCTTTTTCCGTGTCCGGCAACGGATCGCAGCCCTCAGTGTTGCCCCCGTACCGGACCGGGGACTGGCAACGGGATTGCAACCCTCGGCGTTGCTCCCGCACCTCACTCAGCCAGTGAGCGGGAACCGGTATGTATGTGGGATCCGAACCCTCGGGTGGGAGCGCCGCCGCGCTTCCCAAGCTGCGCACTATCCAGTGCGCCACCGGGCCGGCCCACACATCACATTTCTTTATTTAGTCAAAAATGTATTCTGTACCTGTGTTTCAGGAACTGTTTTTGGCATGGACATAGCCTCTGAAGTATACTTCTTGAATCTAAAATAAACCAATTCTAGTTTGTTATAAAATGTTTTTAATTTTGTTAGTCTTATTTTATATTTTAATAGGGTATCATAAAATATATATAACAGGATTAGATTGATATATTGTACTGCTATGATTCTAAATTGACATTTCCCCCCTAATATTGACAGTAAAGATGGTTGGCTGGTTACTACTGGTAATTGGTATCATGTTTTCCCAGAGTTTTTTGATGAATTCATTTTTTGTAATATATGAGTGTGATTTAGTTCCCTCCTGAATTGTACTTTTAGAACTTTTTAGTTGTCATTTTAAGGATTTTCTTTAAAAATTTCTAGAGAAATTCTTTTAGCCACCTTTATATTTTTTATTATTTGAAGTGAGGAGTTATCAAATAATAATTTCCTGTTTTGCCATAATGTTTCCGTTATTGCCTTGTGTTTATAAAACACCTCTTTCCAGAGAACAGCATTCTCATTTGTTTTCTTTATACGTTTTACAATTAAGTGACTTTGACATTGTCCCAATCTCGCATATGGCAGCAACAAAACAAGACTAGAATCCAGGTCTCCAGACTATAAGGATAGCTAAATTAAATTGGAGTTTTGTTTGATTAAACTTTTATTTCATTAAATTTCTTTATAATTTCTCTCATGGACCAGCTTTGAAAATATGTACCAAAATTTTATCAGCCTACATGCATTTTTTAGCCTCCCACTCTCTTAGGATATGTGGAAAACATAACTATGGGAAAAAAAATAAAGCCATTTTCCAAGTCCTTCAGTATACATGATTGCTTTTCCTGAGCAAGTGTATACAAACTGATAAAACATGGTATGTGGATCATCCCCAATAACTTTTCCAGTTAAGACTTTTTTTTCTTTTTTTAAAGCTCTTATTTCTGTCATATTTTTAAAGGAAAAGAATGTATAATAGAAAAATCAGGGAGACTCACTCTCCGGAGGGTTTGGACTAGAATTGGGTCTGGATTTGGGTATGGACACAGTTAATGATGAGCGTCAGTCTCCAAGCTGAAAACTGAATGACAGTTGACCTACAGGATGGTAAGATCTCCAGGCTGCTTCTCCACTTGGAGTTTTCCTCTTTGGAGAAACTCTGGGGAAGTCTAAGAGAAAAAGACCTCTGGGTATTGATATTTATCAGCACCACACTCTCCCGAGTGAGCCACTGGGCCGGTCCTGGGTATTGATATTTATACAACACAAGTGAAACAGCCAGGCACCTACATTATACCCTAGGGAGAAGTTCACCACATCAACAAGGCTTAACGTACATACAGAACTTCCAACCAGAATTTTAGTGTTATGTTCTTAAATATGAAAGGAAAACTAATACCACTAGATATTTGAACAATATCTCTGACATCAAAGACAGAGAAAAACAACAAAAGGAGCCCAGAAAAAAACATACAGTACAGAAATAAAAAAAGGAAAAACTCCCAAAGATGTAGAATTAATATCCTTAAAGGCAGAAAGGAAGATATTGAGGGCATGAAATATAATAGGGATCTATAAAAAAGGAACATAGGAACATTCACAGAGCAAGAAAGAGCTCTTGGAAATTGAAAGTATTATATCTATCAGAAATAACATATTCATTCAGCAGAAGGGTTCAGAAATGAAATTGGGGAAATCTCCAAGAAAGCAGGAAAAAGGAAACAAAAAAAGATGGAGTCTAACAGGTTCAATGGCTGATTATTAGGGTTCCAGAAAGAGAAAACAGAGAATACAAAGAAGGGAGAGGAAATTATCCAAAAAATAATTTATCTCAGTTTTTCAAAAATGAAGGACACAACTGTCTGGATTGAAAGAGTCCAAGTGATCTGCATAATGAAAAGAGGAAAAAAAATCCATGTGAGGGCACTTTGTGACGTTTGAGAACACCAGTATTGTAGGCCGTGCATTGACAAGCCTGTTGTAGGGCCAGTGATGCAGTAAGATATAGATCATGAAGCTCTGACTGTTGTGCAGCAAGAATTGTCCGATAATGTAACTAGACCCTTGACTGGTGACATGGCTCGCTCTCTGCCTAACGATATGAAAGGAGTCAAGCCCAGGTTAATTTTTTACTCTTCATCAGGTACCACTAAATTTTAGGTGGGCCTCTGTGATATGTGAAGCACCCAGAAGATAAATCTGTTCACTTACATTTTTTTTTTCCTTTTTGTCTTTTTTACTGACCGGTAACGGGATCGCAACCCTCGGTGTCGCGCCCGTACCGGGGACCAGCAACGGGATCGCAACCCTCGGTGTTGCGCCCGCACCGCGCTCAACCAGTGAGCGGGAACTGGTCTCCATATGGGATCCGAACCCTTGGCAGGAGCGCCACCGCGCTCCCAAGCGGCGCACTCTCCAGTGCGCCACCGGGCCGGCCCCACTTACATTTTTTATATGTATATCCTTTACACTACTTACTTGATGCTTAGGTACCAAAGTGAAAGTAATCTTTAGTCTACATGGTTTTGTTCTTGTTAATATTAAAACCCAGACCAGACTTTGTGGTCTGGTTTAACTGAAACAAGGGTAAACCTTCCAAGAACTTGCAGAGAGAAAAAAACAAAAAAATAGGCCCCAAAATGATACTGTATTTCTCTACAACAACACTGGAAGCTTGAATACAATGGAGCAAACCTTTGAAATTCTCAGTGAGAAATTTCAAACTAGAATTTTAGGCTAGGAAAATTTCGTTTTTAGGCATATCAGACCTCCTGTGTCACCTTTTTTAGGAAGAAACCGAAAGATAAGATCTACCAAGATAAGGGATCTAGGCAGGGGAATCAAACATAGGAATGAGGAGAAAGGAATTCTCTTTATAATGAAGAGAATTCCAGAACAATGACTGTGCAACAGACCTAGGGAACAACTGGACTGGCTTGCAGCAGAAGGATAGGGTCCAATAAGCATTTCTTAAAGAAAAAAAGAAATGAATAGAGTGCCTGATTCATTTTTAACAAATTAAGAAGAGGTTTTTAGTTAAAGAGTTTAGAAATTAATTCATTATAGATACACAGAAAACTAAGAAAATTCAGGGTAAACAAAAAGTTGTACAAGAAAAGAATATGATCATAGTATGTCATCTAACCCTACTTATTTGTATTTATTTATATAATCACAATAAATGTCAGGCTTCCTCAGAAAAGATGACAACTATAGAGGGAGGACGGTGGAGGGAAATTTATTTAGTGGGAGGTGGGGAGAGGGGGATGTAAAAGACTAAATACTCATTGTCCCTGGTAGGAATATTAAAAATCTGAAATTCAAGAAACAATATAAATATATTACATATAAACATAGCAGCAAATGCCAGAATTATAGTCAAACAAGTAGAAAGTGGTTGCCTCTGGGAAACAGGCATTTAGTTAAGAGGGACTAGATATCTGTTTTGGGTTCTAATTGGTATTTTCACTTTCAATCTGCCTGTATTCTTATCCTTGGAGTTCCTTGTAGACAGCATACAGTTGTATCATGTTTTTACATCTACTTTGCTAATCTCTGTCTTTTGGTGTATTTAGGTCATGTATATTTAAGATAATTATTGATATGTTAGGGCTTATGTCTGCCATTTTGTTCTTTGTCATTCTCTTTGATTTCCCTTTCTGTGTTCTTTTTCCTGCCTTTCTGTGAATTTCATGAACATTTTTTAGAATTCCATTTTTATTTGTAGTGTGTTTGAGTGTATATTCTTGTTCTTTAGTTGTTGCCCTAGGTATTACATTATATGTACCTAACTTATCGATCTATTGGCATTATCATTTTATCAATTTGAATGAAGTATGAGAACCTATGGAAAACCTTAACTCCCTTTACATCCCTTTACCTTCTCTGTTATAATTGTCTTAAATATTTTCTGTACATGCATTTAGAATCACATCAAATAGTGTATAATTTTTGCTTCAACCATAAAGTATAATTCAGAGAACCCAAGAGAACTCAAGAGAGAGAAAGCCTTTTATATTTACCCATATTTTTGCTTATTGTGTGTTATGAACTGAATTGTTCTTCCCTCCCCCCATTCATATGTTGAAGTCCTAACACCCCCACCCCACATCTGAATGTGACTGCATTTGGAGACAGGGCCTTTAAAGGGTAATTAAGTTAAAATGGGGTCATTTGGGTGGGCCCAAATTCAATACATCTGGTGCCCTGCATAGAGGAGATTAGGACAAAGACAGACACAAAGATATATGAAGACAAAAAAAGAAGACAACCATCTGCAAGCCAATGAGAGAGGGCCTCAAAAGAAACCAACCTTGCCAACATTGTGGTCACCCTCCTACTGCTGTTGAATCTATCCATTGAGTTTTTTGTTTCAGTTGTTGCATTTTTCACTTCTAAAAATTCCGTTTTGGTTCTTTGTATCTTTTTTTTTGAGACTTTTGTGAGGCTTTCTGTTTTTCATTTGTTTCAAGAGAGTTTGTAATTACTGAAGCATTTTTTATGATGGTCTCACATCTCTGTCATCTTACTGTTGGCATCTATTGATTGTTTTTTAATTCAGTTTGAGATCATCCTGGTTCTCAGTATTAGAAGTATTTTCAATTGAAACCTGTGCATTTGGGGTATTATAAGACTCTGGATCTTATTTAAACCTTCTGTTTTAGAGCTGGTTTCCTCTGGCACCCTTCTGGCTGGGGAAGAAGGTGGCTGCCTCATCACTGCCAGATGGAGGTAGAGATCCAAATTTCCTACTTGGCCCACACTGACACCTGAGTGCATAGGAGAGCTCTTTATTTCTGCTGGGCAGGGATGGAAGTCCCAGCTCCCCACTAGGCCTCCACTGAAGGGGTAAAAGTGTGTGACTACTGCTTCCCATATGCCTAACGCTGACACTGCAGGAGCAGAAAACATTACTGCTAGGTGGTGGTAGAAAGTCCTGACTCTCTACTAGCGCTTCTCTAATACTACGCCAGCAGGGAAGTAGAGGGTGCCTTGTTTTTGCTGGGTATGGGTGTAAGTCCAGGCTCTCTGCATAGTCTCCACTGACTTCCACCTGGTGGAGAAGAGGGCCTCATTACCATCTGTCAGGTCTGAAAGTCCCAGCTCCCTATGTGGTCTTCTCTGACCCCACTCTAGCTGGGGCAAGGAAGAGATTGCCAGAATGCCTCATGACATGCCTCTGATAAGGATGGAAATTTAGGCTTCCCAGTTAGCCTTTGCTGACATTGATCAGGTGAGGCCATAGTATTTTCTGAGGCATTTGGCTGGAGCAGTTATTGTCTAAAAGTTTTCTGTGTTGCCGAGGTGCCTTTTTCCTGGTCCTTCAGCTAGAGAGCAGGATTTTGCTGTGGCCTTTTTTTTTTTTTTTGTCTCTGCCCGTTGATGTTTCTCTGTTGGTAACTTGGAGATGTCAGCTCTAAGTTTGGAATATGTGAGGCAGAAGAAAACTCAGGGGACTCATTGCTGCTGTTCCTTGGTCCTGAGGTCCCTAGCCATCTTCTCTCAAACTTTTAGTCTTCTTATACCTGTTTTATATGTAATGTCCAGGGTTTTAGTTGTGCTTAGCAGAAAGAATAGGGAAAATTACACCTGGTCCATCTTCCTAGAAGCAGAAGTCACTAATGGTCATTTAAAATAACATGAATGTACTCTTTGGTGAAAAGAATTTTTAAAAGATAACCCGTAAGTCATGTAAAAATAAAATGACTTCAGAATGAAAAGCATTAGTAAATATTCTCTTTTCTGACCTCTCTGTGTTACATAATTAATATGAATCGGCAGAATAAAATGATTTTTATTGCATTCTCTCTCAATGAAATTTTTATGGGAGTGGTGTAGTGATTGAAAACAAAAAGGAAATTTTAAGTGTAGAGTGCTTTTTAAATGTGGCAGATTTAAGGAGAAAGTTTTAATAGTGTAACAAACTGTCATCAGTCATCACAATATCTTCATTTAATGGGCAACTGTTTGTGTTCTTTCTCCTCGGTGTTCTTTAGCCTGTGGAAAGAACCATGTGGTTTGTTAAATAGTTACCAAAAGGGCCGGCCCGTGGCTCACTCGGTAGAGTGCGGTGGTGATAACACCAAGGCCAAGGATTTGTATCCTATGTAGAGATGGCTGGTTCACTCACTGGCTGAGTGTGGTGCTGACAACACCAAGCCAAGGGTTAAGATCCCCTTACCAGTCATCTTTTATTAAAAAAAAAAAAAAAAGTTACCAAATAATATTTTAAATTATTACTTTTATTTCATTCTCTAGAGACTTGATCTTCCTTAAGAATTTTACTTTTTAGTTTATTTCATATTTAATGTGTATTTTAGGAATTTTTTATAGTTTGCATTTGCAATTTCTTTATGTATTAAAGGATATTATTCCTATAATATTCTTTTAAATTTCATATTCCTCAATGTTAAAAATTTCTTATACAGATTATTTGTCATAATCTCTGGCCCTTTTAACATTCATAGCAGTGACTGTTCTCATAGAAAGTGATAGTACTGTATATGTGGGTATTGCATAATGGCATTATTTGGTAAGGATGATGTCATTGCATTGGATGGACTGACGGAGTTATTAGAAGAATATAAGACTTTTGACTGCTAGCATTTCTTAATAAATGCCATACTGTTGAAAACATTAATTTGTGTTTAGACTAGAATGAACCTAGGTTTTCCTGGCTTGGTTATTCAGATTTAAAGAAATAAGTCCTGCTGTCATAATTCATAGCCAAATAGAATGAAATAGTAAGCAGTTTTCCCCCTGGCAAAGAGAAATGGGGTTAGGAAGGAAAGAAGTTAATAAACAACCGACAGTCTTTGTTACACAGAGACTAATTTTTGAGATTTGAAGTTGAAGAATACTTTGGATCTTTGTTTCTATAATTTGTGTATTATCCAGTTTATTACTGAGGCATGAGATAGTTATTAGAAAAGCCCATAATTTTGAGCTGGCCCGTGGCTCACTCAGGAGAGTGTGGTGCTGATAACACCAAGGCCACGGGTTCGGATCCCATATAAGGATGGCCGGTTGGCTTACTGGGTGAGCGTGGTGCTGAGAACACCAAGTCAAGGGTTAAGATCCCCTTACCGGTCATCTTTAAAAAAAAAAAAAAAGAAAAGCCCATAATTTTAGAGAGAGATTAAGGTGCATGTCACTGAAAAGAGGCAGATTACATTTCTATGTTAAGTACTATACATTTCATTTTTTTTATTATTGTGGTGAAATATACATAAAATTTACCATTTCAACCATTTTTACATGTGCAGTTCAGTGGTATTAAGTATATTCACATTGTTGTGCAACCATCACTACTATATACATCTCTAGAACTTTTTCATCAGCCCAAACTGAAACTCTGTATCCATTAAACAATAATTCCCATTACCTGCTCCCTCCTACAGCTCCTGGTAACCATTCTATTATGTCTGTATGAATTTGGCTATTTTAGGTACCTCATATAAATGGGATCATGCAATTTTTGGTGTCTGGCCTATTTCATTTAGCATAATGTTTTCAAGATTCATTCATGTTGTAGCATGTATCAGAATTTCATTCCTTTTTAAAGGCAGAATAATATTCCATTGTGTGCACATACCACATTTTGTTTATCCATTCATCCATTGATGGACATTTGGGTCATTTCCATCTTTTGTCTGTTATGGATAATGCTGCTGTGAATATTGGTGTACATATATCTGTTCAAGTCCTTGCTTTCAGTTCTTTTGGTAATAAACCCAGAAGTAGAATTGCTGGATTATATGGATTGTAAACATAATTCATCATTTAATTTTTTGAGGAACTGCTATACTCTTTTCCACAGTGGCTGCACCATTTTACATTCCCACCAGCAATGCACAAGGGTTCTGATTCCTCCATATTCTCACCAACACTTGTTGTTTTCTGCTTTTTTGATATTAGCCAACCAAGTGGGTGTGAAGTGATATCTCACTGTGGTTTTGGTTTGCATTTCCCTAATGATTTGTAATGCTGAGTATCTTTTCATGGGTTTCTTGGCCATTTATCTCTTCTTTGGGAAAATAATCTGTTCAAATTATTTACTCACTTTCTAATTGTTTTTTAAATTATTGAGTTTTAGGAGTTCTTTATATATTCTGGATATTATTCCCTTATCAGATTACCTATTGTATCAGTCTGTTTCTGTTGCTAATAACAAAATACATGGAACTGGGTAATTCATAAAGGAATAAAATTTACTGCTTACAGTTTCAGAGGCTAGGAAGTCCAAAGTCCAGAGAGCACATCTGGTGAAGGCTTTCTTTGGTGGTGAGTTCTGTGACAGTAGAGTATCACATTGTGAAAATGGCAGAGCAGAGAGTAACCTTCCCATTCACTCTCCTGTTAAAGCCCTCAGAACACATCCCTGACCACCATTATTGATCCATTCACTACAGCAAGGCCCTACAATCTAATCACCTTTTTTTAAAAAAAAAAAAAAGATGACCGGCAAGGGGATTCTAACCCTTGACTTGGTGTTGTCAACACCACGCTCTCCCAAGTGAGCTGACTGGCCATCACTATATAGGGATCCGAACCCTTGGCCTTGGTGTTATCAGCACAACACTCCCAAGTGAGCCACGGCTGGCCCTCAAGATTTTAATACATAAAACTTGGGGGACACAATTCAAGCTTCAGTGAGTTTTGGGGGACATTCAGTCTACTACACCCATTTTATTTTTAATTCATGTTGCAGAAGGTTGTGATGGTGTTGATGTGATCTGACTTGATGTGTAGATTTGTCTCCAACATTTTCTCCACCAAAGGATCCTTTCTTTTTTTTTTTAATTTTATTTTTTTATAGTTTTTCCTTTTTTTTTTTACATTTACATATCTTATTTACACCCAAACCATAATTTTTTAAAAGTTTATTTATTTATTAATATTATTATTTTTTTACATTCTAAGATGTTGCAGAGTAGTTGGGGTGAAGAGGGAGAGGAGAAGGCGAAGAAAATAGGGTTGGAGAAGGAGGAAGGGAGGGCATGGTTGAGGCCAGTGGAGCCCCCCTCATTCCCTCAGGGAAGACATGGGGGTGTCCAGCCGTGGCTTGGTGATCATTGCTGGGCTGGTTGCAGTGTCCAGGCGGTGTGGCCAAGGCCCTTGGCCCCCCACAATGCCAGCTCTGGAGCCCAGGGTGGTCATCACTGGGCTGGCTGTGGATGTCAGGGAGCATGGCTGAGGACTCTGGCTCTCCCCCGTCCCTGGCTTGGGAGCCCTGGGGGCTTCCGGTCCTTCTAGGTTTTATAGGTGTTCTTTGGTGATGTGAGACCTTTACTAGTTAATATCAAACTTAGTTTCTGGTCTGTGGGTATTTTGTTTTTTCTTTCAGTTCTGCGTTATATTATTCACTGTTTCCACCACTTAAACTCTGCACTGGAATTAATTTGTTGTCCTTTGCTTACTTCTAAAATGGGAGAACTTCTTGTGGGGACCAGCACTTGAGCCCCGTAGTTGAGCTAAATTGCTACTTTGCTACTGATTCTCTGGGGAAGGCTTTTTGTGCAGCTCAGGTTTTAATTGTTGACCTTGTATGTACTTCTGGGTCTTGTGAGGTATGGTACACCTGGGTTGTGTGGAAACTGGTCTGGGCCTGAGACTTTTCAGCAATCTACACCCCCTGCAGATCTGTATTCCTGACCAGTCTCCAATGAGTGGTCCTCCGCTGATTGGCGGGCAGATCAGCTGTCCATGCTGGGACCCAGTGTTCCCCTACCCCCTGCACTCCAAACACTTCCCCACAGGACAGGCCATGCACTGGTCTCTTGCAATGACTCACCGGCCTCTGAGTGGCTTTTTTTTCATTGTTGTGGCTCCTTGCTCCCATGTGGGTCCACGGGAACCCTGTTAGTGGTCTTGCTGGCTCCCGGGCAGTTGGGGTGAAGGGGGAGAGGGGAAGGGGGAAGGGAGGGCTGTTAGATGCTAAAGACATAAAGTTCTTGGTCTCACGGAATTTATAATTTAATGAAGAATTATAGTGCCATGTGATAACTACTATAGTGGAGTAATAGAAACACAGTGGGAGAATCCTTTGAGTGCCTAGACAAGTCAAGGGAAGTATAATGAGATTGTGTTTGATATGGCTCTTGAAGGAAGGGTGAGAGTTTACCATGTTATCATGACTTGGGGGATCCCAAAATTCAGTGTTAACTTCCTTTGAGAGGGTCCCTAGGATTAAGAGAAAGAAATTAAGAACATTGTAAGCTGAGCAGACACATTAAGAAGTGTCTTAATGTGTACATTTATGATAATAAGTAATGCACAATGGTCAAACATCTATTTCTTAAATGAGAAGTTTGAGAAGAGTGTCCCTTAGTTCTTTTTTCCTGGGTGTATTAGGCAAGCTGATCATGCACAATAGCTGGAAAAGTTCTGAAGAGCTTTGTGTAGAACTGAATGAGTTCAAGCTGACTTCTTGTTGTGGTAGAGAACTTAAGTTTAAATTTAAAATATTTGCATTAATTTACTTTGGTTGTGATTCAGATAGGTGGTTCCTTTTAACACATATGTCACCACATTTTCTGATAGCTTAGCTTACATGAGAATGAGAAGAAAAATAGGAGAAGAGAGTGTGAACCAGATCTGGTGAGTCAGAGGAGAAGTGATCTCAGGCACCTTCAGTATCAAAGGCAGACTGGTCTGAAATAAATGAAAAGTTGCTTCAGGCAACTCTAGGAAGAGTCAAGAATGATGATTGCAACTGTCTATGTCTGAAAGAAAGGGCAAAATTGAGCAGACTTCTGAGAGCAAATAAAGATTTTGTTGAACTAAATATTGAGACTACTTAGAGATTTACGAGTATCGTTTTTTTAAAATGATTTACGTTATGAAGCTATTGAAGTTATTAACAAGCTATTGTATTATAAAGAATCTAACATATTTTAGGATTTTTCCTCTTCTTCTCTTCCCACCCCCCTTTTTTGCCACTTTGTGAGAATTGAGCAATATCATATTAGTAAAATAATTATATATACTCTTTTTCTGGACCTTGTGATCTTCACAGCTTCAAACAAAAAAAGAAAGTTAGAAAATTGGCTGGGGTGAAAATGCCATGTAAGTTTATAAATGTTTCCCAAAAGGTTTTTTCAGGTTTAACAATTCACATTATTGTTATGTCTTTGGGCCCCATGTTTGTTCCCAAAAAGGAGTTAAGCACTCCTAATAAAAAAATCATGAAGTTATTGAACAGTTAGGGGGAGAGATAGACTTAGAAAGAGGTACCTCTTAGCATGCTTTTTACCTGCAAAAAAAAGTAAAATCATTGAAAGCATCTCAATGAAAGTGCTAAGTAGGGAGATTCTGAAATGTTCTAGAGATTAAGATGGTAATAAATGGTAGAGTCAGGACTAAAAGCGTGGTATATCATTCATCTCAATTAAGAAATAGTTTTTCTCTAAATTGTTTCAGGGTATGGTTTTGAAAACTATTTGCAGTGTATGTGATTAGAAGTATTTCAAGATTAAAGATAAAAAAAGAAATAAAAAGGGTGAAAAAATATTACAAGAAGTAGATCACAGTTTGTAGACTCTAAAATTGAGTTCATTTTTTCAATCGTAAGTGAACTCAGAACCCATTCTAAGCAGAAATTTATATTCTTTTCTAAGTAAAAGATACATATTATGTACTTCAAAATAACTATGAGAATAAATTTCAAATGTCTCAACTTAAAAAATGAAAAACAAGGCAATATGGTGATTAATTATCTTAATTTAATCACTCCTTATGGTACGAAGGTACTTCCAAAAGTTCAAGGAACAATGGAATTAAAAGATAATACAATCTTGCTTTTTAACTTTTGTGGCCATTGCCAAGGCGGCCACAGCCAAAACGAAGTTCAACCCTTTGTGACTTCTGACCAAAACAAGAACCATAAAAGGAATTTCAGTGTACCTTCCCACATTCACAGGAAGATTATGACTTCTCTTTCCAAAGAGCTGAGACAGAAGTACAGTGTTCAGTCCATGCCCATCCAAAAGGATGATTAAGTTCAACTTGTGCGTGGACACTATAAAGCTCAGCAAATTAGCAAAGTAGTCCGGGTTTACAGGAAGAAATATGTCATCTACATTGAATAGGTGCAGCGGGAAAAGGCTCATGGCATAACTCTCTATGTGGGCATTCACTCCAGCAAGGTGGTTATCACTAGGCTAAAATTGGACAAAGACTGCAAAAAGATCCTTGAAAGGAAAACCAGATCTTGCCAAGTAGTAAAGGAAAAGGGCAAATATAAGGAAGAAACAGTTGAGAAGATGCAGGAATAAAGTAATCTGATATAAAACTTTCATTAAAAACTGCTACAATGAGGGGCCGGCCCAGTGGCGCACTGCTACAGTGCGCCGCTTGGGAGTGCGGCAGCACTCCCGCCAAGGGGTCAGATCCCACATACAGACCGGCCACTCCCTGGCTGAGCGAGGTGCGGGAGCAACACCGAGGGTTGCGATCCGTTGCCGGTCACGAAAAAAGACAAAAAAAAGGAAAAAAAAAAAAACAAAACTGCTACAATGAAAAAAGAAGATAATAATCTTTCCATGAACTTTTTGAAGTACCCTCATACACATTGTTGGGAAAATAGAATAATTTAATCAGGTCCCCTTGCCTTAGGCCAAGTTGGGGGTGGTGCTGCATTCTTTGTCAGAAAGTTGTGTGTGGGTGGAGTTAGTGAGTGTGAGTGGCACCGTGGTTTGGCTGGTGACTGCCTCAGACGGACACCGCTCTGCGCAGCCCTGCTTTCCAACCTACAGCTTCCAAGGACCTGTTTATGGGTTACCCAGCTCATAGACCTGCGTGTGAGGAGTCTGGTGACCCAGTCTGTGAATGGGCTTGAGGGGTCTGTGAGCTCCAGACCCAGCCCTAGCTCGACAGTTGGCCCAGTTGGCAGTATTACAGGCAAGTAAAAGAGCCAGACACACATATATCAAAACATTATGCCATACCCCATAATTGTATTGTTATGATTTGTCAATCAAGAAAATATTAATATTAAAAAAATTTGTAATGCGAACCTAGAGTGTTCATTTTTGTGCTCCTCCTTCCCATTAATGTTGAGGGTTTTTTCACTGTTGTTTAGGCTTTTTCCTTTGACATTTTACTATTTAAAAATTATAATACCTTTGAGATGAGTTTAACTTTGAGGTTAAGTTCTTGTAAATAAGGAAAACTATCAGGAGTTTGATGGCAAAAGAGATGCCTTAAGTAACACTTTTTTCATTGAAATATTTCTTTTAGTTAATTGAAGCTTCCATGATATTTCCCTGGGCCAGAAATTTTCTCATATTTATATCAGGCCAAAATAGGCTTTTTTTGCCTTGGTCAACTGAATAATACATTCAAGGGCTATGCCAAAGATTGATATAGTCATTGGCTTATATCATTAGCATAGGAAGCAAAGATAATGGCTGAAAGACCAAGGCCACATTCAGGATGTGATACATAGAAGAAACTAAATAGCTTAATTGAAAAGTTGTCTATGATCCTCTTTGGACTTTTTACAGTACTTGGCAAATCCCAGTTGAGCTTGCAGTCTGGAAAACAGAGTAAGATTGATTACACTGACACAGAGATGGAAACTTAGGAGGCTTGTGTGACAGTGTAGTATTATCTGTATGTGTGAAATCAAAAGGGGGTTACTCTGGTAACACAAAGAGATAGTAACCTCTCCAGTTATTAAACCTCCCTGAAAGATAAGGAAACTATGTTAAACATTTTAATGTAAATTTTTAAATAAATGTTCTTGTCTTTTTTCTCTTCTTTGCCTTTTATTTATTTTTATTTTTATTTTATTTTTTGTCTTTTTGTCTTTTTTTTCGTGACCGGCAATGGACCGCAACCCTCAGTGTTGCGCCCGTACCGGACCGGGACCGGCTACGGGATCGCAACCCTCGTCATTGCCCCCGCTCCTCGCTCAGCCAGTGAGCGGCCGGTCTGTATGTGGGATCCGAACCCTCGGCGGGAGCGCCACCGCGCTTCCCAAGTGGTGCACTGTAGCAGTGCGCCACCGGGCCGGCCCTCTTCTTTGCCTTTTAAAAGCAGAGTATACTGAATACAATAGTACCTTTTTCTGGTGATCAAAGATCATAAATTATTGTACTGTGTATATTTTTTTGTGTGGTACAATCACCTATAATTTGGGGGTTTTGTTATTTACTTATTTTTGCTTTTTTGCTATCAACCTTATGAAGTTGGTTTTATGTTTGCCTCTTTGCATTTTACAGTATATGAAGTAATTTTCCATGCACCATTTGACTTGATTCATAGACTAATCCTAAGAGGCCATGACAGAGGTGATGAGAAATGGATAGATTTAAGATACAGTTGAACCAAGAACCTTCAGTGTTTGCTGATAGGATTAGACTGGGGAAAAAAGAAAAAGGTATCAGGAATGATTCCAGAATTCTGACTTAAGCAACTGGGTGAACAACAGCACCATGTATTGAGATAGGAAATATTGGAAAAGGAACGTATTTCTAAATATATAATATTTCAGTGGCATGATCATGCAAAATTAGTCCTCAAAAGCTAAGAAATCTTTTTCTCCTCTTAAGGAAAAGCATGATGTAATTTTCAAGCATTCAGTTTATACACACACTCAGAACACTGCCTATAAATGAGAATTTACTACATCTACATTTTCACTAATTTAGTGACCAAGTCAAATTTGGTCAAATTTTGTGTCTGCCTTTGTTTTTTTTTTTCCTTTTTGTCTTTTTTCGTGTCCGGCAATGGATTGCAACCCTCAGTGTCGCGCCCGTACCAGACCGGGACCGGCAACGGGATCGCAACCCTCGGTGTTGCTCCCACACCTCGCTCAGCCAGTGAGCGGGAACCGGTCTGTATGTGGGATCCGAACCCTCGGCGGGAGCGCCACCACGCTCCCAAGCGGCGCACTGTAGCAGTGCGCCACCGGGCCGGCCCTGCCTTTGTTTTTGAATTTTAATGATTAATGAAATTAGAACTATCAGGCAATGGTCTAGTAGGCATTTTACTATTTTGACACAATTGAGAGTCTAATAGTAAGAAAGGAGGAGAAAGCATGTATATTCAAAGGACAGTGAACTGTATCTGTCACAAATGACCCTTTAAAAAATTCAAAGATAATGTGTAACTGTCTTAAATTGTTTGAGTTAAAAATAAAGACTGTCAGATAATGAAAAGAAAGCAAAATCTATTTATGTGCTATTTATAAGAAACATTCAAGCATAAGGATCCTGAATGGTTGAAATTAAAGGATAGAAAAAGATATTCTATGGAAATTTTGACTATATTAGTTTTCTCTGCTATATAACAAATTGCCACAAATTCAGCAGCTTAAGCATCTCACAGTTTGGGGGGTGAGGCCTTTGCTGGGGTCACTGAAAGACTGCATTAAAGTTGTTGGCCAGGGCTGAGTTCTCATTCGGAGGCTTGACTGGGGAAAGATTGCTTCCAGGCTTCTTCAGGTTGTTGGCAGAATTCATTTTCTTGTAACTAGGATTCATGTCAGCCTGTTGCTTCAAAGCCTGCAAAAGAGAGAGAGAGAGAGAGAGAGAGAGAGAGAGAGGCTCTAAGTCTGCTAGCAAGATGGAATCTTATATAATGTAACATACCACAAGAGTAACATCACATTGCCTTTGCTATATTCTGTTGGTTAGAAGCAAGTGACAGATTCCACTCACACTCAAGCAGAAGAGGGGTATTATACAAGGTGTGCAGAGGAATCACAGGAGCCACATTAAAGTGTGTCTACCACAATAACCAAAATAAGAGATTTCAAAGCACATAGCATTAACTAGGAATAACAGTGGTAACACCTGTTTAAAAAAAACTCAGTTCACCAAGAAAATATAATAATTTAAACGTTTTTAGGAACCTAATAACAAAGCCCCAAAATAAAGAAAAAATAAAGTAGTAAAGAAAAAGTTGAAAGAATTCCAGGAAGAAATAGATAAGGTGACAACAGTGACCGAAGATTATAAATATACCTCTTTCTGTCTTTGAGCAGTTGATAGAACAAACTGACAAAAAAAAAAGTAAGAGTAAGCCTTGAACAGTGCAGTCAAACATTTGTGATCTTTAGCCATAACTGGAACATTATGCCCGTGTAGAATACACATTCTTTTCAGACCCATAGAATATTCATAAAAATTGACCATATGCTGGACCATAAAGAAAATCTCAAGTATCAAAGGATTGAAATTACATAAAACATGTTCTCTTATAATACAGTTAATACAAATTTTAGAAAAACAAAAATGTAACTAGAATATCCTTACAAGTTTGGAAATTAAGCAATATGTTTCTAACAGAATGAGTCAAAGAAGAAATCATAATGAAATTTAGAAAATATTCCAATAAATATTTTCTTTTTTTGTGTTAATTTCTGTTACCAATATTTTCTAATATTCTAATAAAATATTTTATACTATATATACACAGACTCATGAGATACAGCTAAAGCAGTATTTTGCAGCTTTAAATGAACATATTTGAAAAGAAATGTCTAAAACTTAATGGGCTAACGTATCCACCTCAATAAATTAGAAAAAGAGTAGTATGATCCTCCACCCAATAGAAGGAAAATGATAAAGATAAGAACAGAAATTAACAAAATAGAACCCATGCAATGAATAGGATTAACAAAGCCAAAGTTAATACTCTGAAAACAATGATATTTACAAACCTCTGATGAGTAACCAAAGCCAAATGAAAATAAAGGACATCACTACAGATGTAAAATCTTTAAAAATAAAGAGAATATTATGAACAACTTTATGCTAATAAAATTGAAAATTCTGACAAAAATAAAACAGCTAGACTGTAATAACTTAAAACTGATTCCAGAAGATATATAAAACCTAAATAGTCTTTAAAATATTAAAGAAATTGAATCATTAGTGAAAAATCTTCCTTCAAGAACTACAAGCCCAGATGGCTTCACCAGTGAATTCTAACAAGCTTTAAAAAAAGGAAATAATGTGAAACCTATATAAACCCTTTCAGTCTATAGAAAAAGAGAATATCCCCAAATTAAATTCTATGAGACTAACACATTGATATCAAACCCTGACAGTTAGTATGAGAAAAGAAAATTACATGATCATTCATGATCACATGTACAAAAAAATCTTGAGCTAAATATTAAGAAACCTAATCCAGGTAATATAAAGTATAATACATCATAAATAAATTTGGATATTAAAAAAAAAAGAATAGTTGAATAAAGGGTTAAAATTAATCCCATGTTAATGTAATAAATTATAAAAATCCTATGATCATCTCAATATAGAGAGAAAAAGTGATTGATAAATTCAACCTGTATTACTGATAAAAAAAAAACTTAGCAAACTAAGAATAGAAAGGAATTGCCTTCATTTAAGGAATAAACATAGAAAACCTTTGAAATTAGGGAAAAGGCAAGGATGCTTACTGTCACTGTTACCACTTTTATTCAGCATTGTACTGGGGAACCTAGTCAGCACAGTAAAGGAATTAAATAAGCAAATAAATAAGTACCAAACAGGAAGAAACAAAGCTTTCATTATTCATGGAATGATGTAGTTATAGATACAGAACAATCCAAAAGAATCTGTATATAAATTATATGAACTAATAAAAAAGTAACAAATGATTAGAAAATAAAACTCTATGTGTAATTTATAAAATACATAAAGGCCTGAGAACAAATTAAGTAAAAATTTTATAAAACCTCTGAGGAAAATTACAAAACTTTGAGAGGCATTAAAGAAGGCTTTAGTTAATGGAGAGATAAATCATTTTCATAGATTGAATGATTCAGTATTGTAAAGGTATCTTTTCTTTCCAAATTGATGCTTGATTCAGTGCAATCCTAGTAAAAATCTCAAAAAGGGTTTTTATGATATTTAACAAGTTTATTCTAAAATTTGTAGGGAAATGCAAAGGATCTAGAAAGCTAAGACACACTTAAAGAACTACAAAGAAGTGGTAATATTCAATTTACTAGATATCAAGAATTATTATAAAACTCTAGTAATTAAGATTGTGTAGTACCAATATCAGGATAATAGACAATAGAGGAATGGAATAGATTAGAGAGCCCCCAAACAGACCCACATAAATATAGACATCTAATATACGACAAAGATGTTATAGGGAAATGGTGGGGGGAAAGATGTTCTTTTCAGTAACTGTCCCTGGAACAATTAGATATCCCTGTGGAAAAGATGCACTTGGCTGCCTACCTCATCACATCATACCAGAAAATCAATTTCTGATAAATGTGATGGTCAAACTGTAAAACTTTTAGAAGAGAGTATCTTTATGATGTTAGGGTAAGGAAAGAATTCCTTTAAAACTGCAAAAACAGCCATAAAGGAAAAGATTAATAAAAAAATTTACTCTGTTAAAAGTGAAGGCTGTCATCAAAGAACACCATAAAGAGAGTGAAACTTCAAGCCACAAAGTGGAAGAAGACATTTGTAACACGTATAACTGATTAAGGACTCATATTTAGAATTCGTAAAGATTTCCTACAAACCAAAAGACTTGAGCAGACACGTCACAAGAAAGGAAATCTAGAAAGCCAGAAAACATGAAAAACTGTCCTACCTTATTCATAATAAGGGAAATGAAAATCAAAATCAAAATGAGATGCCACCATACAGAAATTAAAACATGACAAGTTTGTCAGGGATATGAAGCCCCAAGAACTCTGTACACTGCTGGTAGATCTGTAAATTGGTACAACTACTTTGTAAAACAGTTCGGCATTCTCTTGTGAAGCTGAAGGTACATGTATGTTATTATGTATTCTGTAGATATATATCTAGATCAGTGTGTAATCAAATGATCATTAGTAGTAGAATGAGTAAATGAATTGTGACATAGAATACTATGAAGACAATGAAAATGAAGGAAATACTGTCATTGTTACCACTTTTATTCAGCATTGTACTGGAGAACCTAGTCAGCACAGTAAAGGAATTAAATAAGCAAATAAATAAGTACCAAACAGGAAGAAACAAAGCTTTCATTATTCATGGAATGATGTAATTATAGATACAGAACAATCCAAAGAATCTGTATATAAATTATATGAACTAATAAAAAAGTTCATATGCAACTACATAAATGAATTTCAAATATTGAGAGAAGGTCACAAAAGAATATACATGCAGTATGCTTCTACTCTTAGAAAAGTTCGGGGGCATGGTATGCAGAATTATGGCCACCCCAAAGATGTCTACATCCTAATCTCTATAACCTGTAAATATGTTAGATTGTATGGTGAGGAGAATTAAAGTTGTTAATCAGCTGATATTAATATAGGAAGATCATCCTGGGGGTAAATGGGAGAAGGACAAGCAGGTAGCAGACAATATCACAAGGATCCTTACAAGCAGAAGGCAGCAGAAGAGGGAGAACCAAAGAGATGGTAGCATGAAAAAGGACTCAGCCTGACATTGCTGCCTTGAAGATGGAGGAATGGGGCCAAGGAATGTGGACAGCCTTTAGAAGCTGGAAAGGGAAGGAAACATATTCTCTTCTAGAGGCTCCAGAAGGAATGAACCCCTCCTGACACCTTAATTTTGGCCCAGTGAGACCCATTTCCCACTTCTGACCTCCAGAACTGGGAAATAACAAGTTTGTGTTGTTTCAAGCCAATGAGTTTGTGGTAATTTATTACAGCAGCAATAAGAAATTAACACTGGAGGCAAAGCTGCAGATTATAAAATGTTTAAAACTATAAAACTATCAAGGAAATGATTATCACAAAAATCACTATATTGGCTACATCTTTTCGGGAAGGAATGGGTTATGATCAGGAAGAGCTACATTGGGGCTTCCATGGTACTAGTGTTAGTTTATTTCTTTGAATGCATGTATGTTTTAATGTAGTCTTCTCCATTATGAAGTTAACATGCATTGCTTTTGTAACTGGAAAAAACGTTTTAAAAATAAAATATATCCAGGTATTTTTTCTTTTGTTTTTGAGCTGAAGAGGATAGAATGTGTTTGTTTTTTTTTCCCTCTTTTATCACATTCCTTTGGATGTAAACTTGTAAAATTACTTCCTCCTTGAAGGAGTATGGCAACAAATATCCTTTATAAGCCAGTATTATTTTGCAGTTTTCCCTAATATGATCTATGACCCAAGTGACTAATCCAGTCTCTTCATTCATATATTTTTTATTCAATTATATACCCTACCTCTTCATCTTCATTCATGAATTTACAGCATGTTAAAAGATTACTCAGTTAAAACAAGAAAGAAGCCACTTATCTTTCCAGAGTAAAATCCAAATACAGTTTAAGTGGGAACACTTGGAGAGCCCTTAAAAACTCTGATTTTAAAAGTAGACAGATGATGTCTTAAATGAGCTAATTATTAAAAAATTAAGGAGGAGTTGTATATTGAGATGAATCTAAGCTCAGTGTATGTCTAGTCATTTTTTCACCCTCATTAGTATGGGAACAAATAAAAAGATGGAAGTTATCTGTTACATTTTTCTGGATTTTAAATAATTCAAGTTTATAATACAAATATTAAGCTAACTGACTTTAAATAGTCTCTTCTTAATTTTAATTTGTTGGCTGAAGTCATCTTTATTGGATTAAATTTAAATTTTTAAGGAGCCAGTTTGTAAATGTCTTTAAAATTTCTTTCATTTCCATCCATTTTCTGCTATTATAATAAAAAAATTCTTTCATTTCTTCAACTTTTAAAATTACACTAATATACAAGGTCAAGGGTTCAGATCCCCTTACTGGCCAGCCACAGCCGCCCCTCCCCCCCCAAGAAAAATACACACACACACTCTAACATAATTTAAATAGGAGTTGATAAAATAATTTTGTTGCACTTTGTATTAAAGGTATTCAAAATATGATTCTATGGGAAATTTTTAGTCTGAAGTACTTAACGCCTTCTGTTACCTGGACTTTAATTTTTTCCAAATGAATACAGTGTAAGGAGGCATTTTGGCAACTTCATTTACTAACTACCACTTAGAGTGAACCAGCTCTGGGGCTGGCAGGCAAATAGGGCCCATAGGGAATGAGTCTAAGGATATCCTGGCATCCAAATGGAAACAGGAGGTAAAAGCCAAAACTTTTAGGTTCCCAGAAATAGTTGTGCCCCAAAGGGGATGCTTAGTTCTAACCCTTTTAGAGGTTAATTCTACTGTTTTGGTGTTAACTGCCATTCAGGGTACCTTGCAGCTTGACCTGAGTTTCAAGGATGAGGAGAGCCATGAATTGGCAAAGGAAAATAATTCACTTAAAGGAATTCCAACAGTCAGAGAAAGGGTGAACAAGGAGAATATCTAGAACAAGTGACTTCAGTGAAATAGAACTATTGGAAGAGAAAAACGACAAGTTTAACAAGCAGAACAAAAATTATCTTGAGATTCTCGAGAGAAACAAAGTATGACATGCTTCTAATCATAGCATAAAAGATTAAAACAAAAAGAGTGGAAAAAACTCATCTATGTTAATTTAATTTGTGGAGTAGATTTTTGTTGAGACTCAAATTTATGGTCTGGAAGATTAAGTAGAAGAGTATATCAGAACAGAAAATACATATATATACAAAATCTTATATGTATATATATATATAAAAGAAGAAAGCAAATGGAGGATATGTAACTGAAGATAGAGAATTCCTCTGGTTTGAAGGACTGAAAGAGCTCTCTGAGTTCCAGACTAGCATGTTGAGGATAGTGGACAGACAGAACAAGCTGCTTACAAAAGAAAAGTAATCAGACTTGCGCTGGACTGCTCAGTGTGACACTGGAAACTAGAAAGTTGTAGAATAACATCTACAGATTGCTAAGAAAAGAACTGTGCCTATATCTAGCCAAAGTGTCATTTACTTGTTATGGTGGAAACAAGATATTTGCCAGATATATAGGAATTCAGAGGATATATTAGGGTAGTTTTAAAAAGTTCATGGAGAAATGGGTTGAAAGATAATTTGAACCTTTCCATGAAAGTTTTAAAGTACCATTGTATTAATCAGGTCTCAATCAGGGATTCTTATCAAATAATTCCCAACAGAAATTTTAAGATAGAAAAACAGAAGAAGAGACAAAACGGTGAACAAATGAATCCCACAGTATATTTAATGAAATCTAAATGGATAATGATAGAGTGATGGTATATTAGCATATCCCTCTGCAATTTCCTCAAAGTTTGTAGCTGATCCAGAAGCTTAATTAGACTCAGGTTTTGTCACTTTGACAAAACCGTAGGTGATGTTCTGTTCTACCAGTGGAGGCATACAATGTCTGATTGACTTTGTAAAAATAACAGCCATTGATTTAGATCCATTAATTCATTGTAAGTTGCAAAATGGGGATATTCTATCATTCTTTTTCATTCATAGTTAAAACAAGATGCTTTCCTTCATCTATTTGGTTACTCACTGGTACCTTTATATAGAGAAGGCAGGATAAATATTTGATTTTTTCCCCCTTAGTTTACCAGTTTACAAGATAATGAATTAGTTCTCTGTCATCTTTTTTGTGGACTGCGTGTGTCGTTATAAATTCATGTACTTCAATATATGTGATGGATTTCAATCCATTGGAATTATCTTTATTGAAGCTCAAATTGTCTCACCTTTAGTCAATAGGAGCAAAATGGTTCCTGAGTCCTTTTGGCATGACCTTGATAATCTTTGGTGAAGAAAGAAACAGTACTTCTTGATTCGCTTTGTTTTGCTTTTCTAAAAACCTCAATGTGTTCTGTGCCTTTGGGAAGGTAGATTTTAGGAATCCGTTTGTTTCCTAGTATATTTGGAACTTAGTGATATGATCTTTGATGTAAATTGTATGCAGATATGCCTTAGTATTTGTGTTTCTTGCAAAGAATAATGGTCTTATTCTTTAGTATATGTGAAAACTCAAAAGGAATCAACATTTCCCAGCAGCGGGTTTAGAGACATATGTTAAAATGGTTTGTTCAGTCAGTTAATAAATATTTGAATGCTTATTTTGGACCAGTCTCCACCACAGGAACTCTGGAGAGTTCAAATAATCATGAAAGTTGCTTATTTATTTAACATTTCAGTAAAATAAATTGCAAGGACTGATTTTAAGATTTATTTATTTTTTCTTTCAGACCTGTCACGAAATCGCCTCTCAGAAATTCCTATAGAAGCTTGTCACTTCGTTTCTCTTGAAAATCTCAACTTGTACCAAAATTGTATTCGGTATATCCCAGAGGCAATTCTAAACCTACAAGCCCTAACATTCTTAAATATTAGGTAAGGATATTGTTTCTTTTTTTTCAATTGTTTGGTTTTATGTGATTTTTTTCTTTTTTTTTTAAAAGATGACCGGTAAGGGGATCTCAACCCTTGGCTTGGTGTTGTCAGCACCACGCTCAGCCAGTGAGCAAACCGGCCATCCCTATATAGGATCCGAACCCATGGCCTTGGTGTTATCAGCACCGCACTCTACCAAGTGAGCCACGGGCCGGCCCTTTATGTGATTTTTTTCAATTTTCTCTTCTCTAACTAAAATATTTACAGTTATTTACATTATCTGTTTATATCAGTTTCTGTATGTGTTCTCAGGATATATTAACAGTATTACTTATGTCACTCTAGTTTCTCCCTTTATCTTTGGCTTTGCAATAATTAGCAAACCCTACTAGCTGTTAGCCTAATAGGCCTGCAGCAGTCTTGCAGCAGTTGTTCTCCAATTACATTTTCAAATTAGCTTCATCAAGTAAGAATAGTAGATCTGAAATTATTTGATTTGATTCTTGTGACCATGTATTTATATGTATTAAGTTTGAATGTATAAATGCATTTATTCAATTCATCTGTTCCATTTTTTCACATCTTATAAGAACTCTTGTTTTATTTCACTGTAAAAGTAATAAATGTTTTGGGCCGGCCTGTGGCTCACTCGGGAGAGTGCGGTGCTGATAGCACCAGGGCCGCAGGTTCGGATCCCATATAGGGATGGCCAGTTAGCTCACTGAGTGAGCGTGGTGCTGACAACACCAAGTCAAGGGTTAAGATCCCCTTACCGGTCATCTTTTAAGGAAAAAAAAAAGAAAGTTATAAATGTTTTTGTAGAAAAGTATAAAGGAAATTCATCAAAATGTTTTATCTGAGTTTTATAATTATAGGTGATCTTTTCCTTCTGGTTTTTTTTTTTTTCCCAGGCTTTTAGTCAAATTTTTTTTTTCCTTTTTGTCTTTTTTACTGACCAGTAACGGGATAGCAACCCTTGGTGTTGCGCCCGCACCGCGCTCAGCCAGTGAGCAGGAACTTGTCTCCACATGGGATCCGAACCCTTGGCCCATATCTCTCCAGTGCGCCACCGGGCGGCCCTAGTCAAATTTTTAAATGAGTTTTTCCCCTTGTCATGAAATATCCTTTGGAAATATTTTTATATGTAATCAGTCACTTTGTTGACTCGGGAGAGTGCGGTGCTGGGAGCGCAGCAGCGCTACCGCCACGGGTTCGGATCTTATATAGGGATGACTGGTTCGCTCACAGCGCTCACTGGCTGAGTGTGGTGCGGCTGGTCTCAAAAAAGGACAAAAAAATAAAAAATAAAAATAAATAAAAATAAAAATCCATTTTCCTCTCAGATGTTTAGCTTATACCAGTTTTTCACCACGACAGAGGTAATACTAGTAAAGAACTTTGTATGTAAATATTTATTTTTGTCTTTCTTTTTTTTTTTTGTCTTTTTTCGTGTCCGGCAATGGATCGCAACCCTCAGTGTCGCTCCCGTACCGGACCGGGACCGCAACGGGATCGCAACCCTCGGTGTTGCGCCCGCACCTCGCTCAGCCAGTGAGCGGGAACCAGCCTGTATGTGGGATCCGAACCCTCGGCGGGAGCGCCGCCGCGCTCCCAAGCGGCGCACTGTAGCAGTGCGCCACCGGGCCGGCCCTATTTTTGTCTTTCTTTAGGGTAAATGTCTAGGAGTAAAATTGTTATTGGATTAAAACGTAGTAAAGGTTCATGATATATAGTAGTTAAAAATAATAAAAGTTAAAATAATTAAAAATGGGGAGGGAATTGATCCTAAAGATTAAGAGGTTAGGGCTAGCAATGATAGTGTATAGTATTGAATATAATAATTATTCTGATATGAGCATCAAATATAGCACACAAGTATTGATGTTCAACTCTGTACCCCATAGATATGTACAATCAACTTTGTTATGACAAAAATAAACAAATAAATAGATAAATATTTTTAAAAGTCGAAATAAATAGCACTCGTTTCCCTTTGCGGGTGGAATTGTTACCGGATTAAAAAGTTATAAAGGCTCATGATATATATTAGCTAAAAATAATAAAAATTAGAATAATTAAAAATGGGGAGGGAATTAATCCTAAAGATAAAGAGGTTACAGCTGTCCAGTTAGCTCAGTTGGTTAGAGAGTGGCGCTGATAACACCAGTTTCCAGGGTTAAATCCCTATCTTGGCCAGCCACCATATACACACACACACAAATGACTGAGGTTAAATCTACATAAGTACAGTTTGAATTTATTTTTATCCTAATGATAGATATGTTTTATTATTTTACTTTTATTTTTGATTTGCATTTTTTATATAAATAAATAATCCCTTGCATGTAACTTAGTTGATATGATATGTAAAGTCACAACCCATCACTTGTTTTCCATAGAGCTATATTTGAATCATTTATGTAGATTTGGTTATAGTATTGTAGTGACAAGGGTGGTAGATTATAAACAATTTTATGTTTATAACTCTTCTTCAGAAAGACAAAAGATGATAGTTATCTACTTTGTTTTAAAATCATCTTATGTAAATTTTACTTTAATAAAATAAAGTTGTGTTTATATTGCACTTCATTATTTACAAAGGAGTTTTATGGTGCATGAGCCCTATAGGGGAGATATTAAGATCCTTAATTTAAAGATGAAGAATCTGTTAAGATGCAGATAAGTTCGGTGCTGTTCCTAAAACCACAAAGTTCACAACCAGTGAAGACTAGAACTCAAATCCTGTTTGTTACTTGCAAAACTCATATTTGTAAATTTACTAAGTATAGAATGGGGAAGATGGAAATTTTGTCTTCAGTGGTGGGCTCTGACTCTTCTTTTTCTACTCATCCATTTAGTCGGAACCAGCTGTCAACATTGCCAGTGCACTTGTGTAATTTACCACTAAAAGTCTTAATTGCTAGTAATAACAAATTGGTCTCACTTCCAGAAGAAATTGGACATCTTAGACATTTGACAGAACTTGTAAGTTATTTTTATTTTATTATTGTGCAATGTGTATGTGTGTATCTGTAGTCATACCATATCTTTTATATGGTAAAGATTTATTATTAAAAATGTGTTTTTGAGTTATTTTCCAGTATTGATAATGAAGTCTTACTGAATGATCAGTACTCAAGAGCTCTGGCACAGAATTAAGAAAGAACTGAAAGTACAAATCTAATAGTCCCACAAATAAGGTCTAATGAATTATGCTCTAACCAATATTAAGTGATTTCTATGTTATTAAACTTTTGAGATATGAGTTAATAAAGCATTTAAATTTTTTTCTTTTGCCTTATATACTATCTTTAGAACCTACCTCCCACTCTAAAGTAAAATACTACATTTCACTGCCATATATTTTCCAAGATGCATAATTGAACTCCTTCACCTACCACTCCTTGTAAATTATAAGAAACCATCTCTTGAGTACTTATGTTCTGAGTACAGGAAAAAGATTTTTGTTCTTTAAAAACAGCAGTATTATTACCGGGCCGGTCTGGTGGCGCACTGGATAGTGCGCCGCTTGGGAAGCGCGGCGGCGCTCCCGTCCGAGGGTTCGGATCCCACATGCAGACCGGCTCCCGCTCACTGGCTGAGCGAGGCGCGGGAGCAACACCGAGGCTTGCGATCCCGTTGCCGGTCTCCGGTCCGGTACGGGGGCAACACTGAGGGTTGCGATCCATTGCCGGACACGGAAAAAAAAGACAAAAGACAAAAAAAAAAAAAAAAAAAAGCAGAATTATGAGTTGGGTACTTCATTTTATAGCTGAGAATACTAACACTCAGACAGGTTAAGTAATTTGCCCAAAGTTACATAATAGAAGTAGAATTTGAAACTAGTCTACCTTAACTCCAAAGCTCATGTTTCATATTTCTGAAACGGTCAAATACAATTACATTCATTGAGACTTGGGAGTATAGTTCTGTGTAGGTTTATTAACAAAGACGGTTATCATAAGCAGAAAAAATTAGTACACTTATAATATAGTTGAACCACAAATCACATCACTTTTTTTTCAGGTAGATTATGAATATAAGAGGTCACATGTAAATATTCACAAATATATTAAATCTAGAGTCCAGATTGTATAAACTGTTTTTAGAGCCAATTAAATCTAGGAAATAGAGTCCAAAATGTGTATTTGTTGGTATTTCTTCAGAGCTTGGGTTAATAACATGAACTGATAGTAAATTATACTCCAATTCAAATTCTTATTTTCAAATCATTTAAACTTTCTGTTTTTACTTAGTCAATTCTAATACTTAAAAAATGGTATGTCTCATAAAAGCTGCTTTTAGTTTTCTACAAAAGAGGTTGATAACCCTAGTTATAAAAGGAGCTTATGGCAGAGGAAGAAGTAGTAACCCTAAAGCTTTTGATTCCTATCTGATGGTCTTTCTGCAACCTCCTTATTGCCTCTTTCCTTTTTTTCCCCCTTCATTTTTAAGTGGAAGTAAACTGCTGTCTTTCAACCTTTATTTTTTCTGAGAGATGTATTATAAATTGCTGTTATGTTTTAGCCCAGAGTCAATTTTCCTGTCCTTTCAACTTCTTTTAGAACCCTTTTAACGTTGATGCCTATAGCATCGGACTGTTATATCTAGCTTCTGATTCTATTTCAGTTATTAACTGGTAGGAAAAGTTAAAATAGTATTGTTTTCTCTAAGAATATTTTGGGAAAATTAAAAAATAATGCCTGGGGCTTATTGAAGTTTTTGGTAAGCAGTCTTTTCTAAATAGTAAATATATTCTTTTACTCATATTGGAAGAATGTTAAATGTTAATGCGGCAGCTTGGGGCTTTTATTAACCTTGGTAGCTTCTCTCTGCTACACATGACTAAGGGTTTATAAATTATTCTCAGAATTATGGAATTCTGAATTTATTAATCTTGGAACCTATAGACAGTCTCTTTTCAGAACCTTTGGAATTAACCAAGATACCAGAAAACCTCCCCAATATATGTATTGGAATCAGGTTGATCAAATATTAATAGAGCAGTCTCTATTTTTTCCATGGCCTTTGAGTTATATGTACTTTATTATTTTTCCCTCACATTTAGTTTGATAAAGAATGATTTGAGTCATCTTTATATTCTTGAACAATTGAACTGGTATTTTGAAAACGGGGTTTCCTTTCAAATAATTTTATCATTATAATTTATATAATTGTTTTGTTTTTCTAGTTTCAGTAAATATAAAATAAAAACATTGTCCTAAATAGATCTGTTTTTATACTTTTTTTACATTACCTTTTCACCAATGTCTTCATTTGATCTGATATTCTAGGCCTCCTATTCACATCTTAAGTCATTTAATTTTAATTCTGCTTAAGAAATTCATGTAGATCTATATAAAATATACAGTCAAAAGCCTATAAGTTTTTAAAATTAAATGTGAGTACAAACTGTGGGATTATTCTTGGACACAGAATCATAATTTTTGTTTTACAACTGGGAAGGGCCACAGGGATTATTTTATCTAATTTCATTTTATAGATAGTTTAAAGCAGGCAAGTTTGTAATATTAGAATAATCTTTACTTTGTATCCTATAAAAATAGGATGTGAGCTGCAATGAAATTCAAACTATACCTTCCCAAATTGCTAATCTGGAGGCCTTGAGAGACCTTAACGTAAGAAGAAATCACTTAGTACATTTGCCTGAAGGTAAGAAACTATGAAATAATTGTTTATTATTTCTTTTTTTATTTTAAAGATCTCTCAGACTGATAGACACAAGACAAAAATGTATGAGTTACACCTAGTATTTGAGATCTAATGGTTTACTTAATAATGTTATCTGTTCTGTAACCACATTACCCAAAATCCTGTATATCTTTTCTCTCATTAGGCTTGTACAGTAACCTCCACACCTTTTATCTTCAGGGTCATACTCATTTCCTCCTAGTTCTGTTTGCTGCCAAATCAGGAGTGTGAATGAAGGCTCTCAGCAGAACCAAAATCATGACATAGGACCTTATGACCCAACATTTCTCTCTAGGATTACCCTTCTACTCAGGCTCCACTTACTCTAGTTGACCATTAGAGGTTTACTCATGTAATAGTATTTATTTAATATGAAATCAATTAATGGAAACATTGGGGGTTTGAAAGTGAAAATTGGGGGTTTTAGATGACATTGTAATAGTTTTATCATCTAATTTATTTCTGTATCTTATTTTAATTATAGACTACCAAGAAAATTGTGAATCACACAGATAGTTTCAAATGGTTTTTTAGTAGCTTATTTTGTAATTACAAGCTTATTTTGTAATCTTAGCATATTTAGTTAAACTGATATGGCAAGAGAACCATTATTCCAACAGCTATACAAATTAGTGTGGAAGTTCCTGTTAATTGGTAGTCTTTAACATATTACAATTTAATAGATAACATATTACATCTTTTGTTATATTGTCATTTTGATTTTAAATTAATTTTAATTTTTACCAAGTAATATATTACACATTCAGTAAGTATTAAAAAGCCTAAAATAAATAATAGCATTTTCCTCCCACACCCCAGTTTTAATGGCCAGAAGCATCTACCTTCATTGAACTCCTTTGACTTTCCACTGATGTTCGCCGACATATTTCTAAATGATATGCTTTTATAACTATTACTGGATTTGTCAACTTTGACACTTATGTCAGCTTCCTATTATAATAGATGAGGATTTGATTTTCTTATTTTTTTTATTTTTTTGTCCTTTTTGTGGCTGGCCGCACCGCGCTCAGCCAGTGAGCCCACCGGCCATCCCCATATAGGATCCGAACCCGCGGCGGGAGCGCTGCTGTGCTCCCAGCGCCGCACTCTCCCGAGTGCGCCACGGGCTCGGCCCAGGATTTGATTTTCTTACACTATCACCATACCATACCTTTAGTTCCCTCTTCCCATCTTTCCAGTGTAGTTTTTATTAAAACTTTTGATTAAATAGTTAGTGTTAGTAAATTGTTTACATTACTGTAACTATATAAATATTGCTCCCTGCCAATTCAAGTGATGTACTCTGATTTTATTTCCTTTCTGTACATCTTGTTGTTGTTATCGTATTCTAGAGTTAACATTCCTCATTTTTTTATTTGCTTAGTTTTTTCAAAGGTATCTATGGCTAATTCTACCCACTTTTTCCAGCAGCCTTCTTAATCAAACCAGTCAGATTATCCATCACAATTTTTTCCCTACATATCTCCCTCACTTACTCTTTTTTCTTTCTCTTCTGATCAAGGGTGATGGTTCTCTAATGTTGCTGCCCAGCTTTCTCTCTTCTGTGTTGAATACACTTATTCCTGGACTTCATTATCTTCCTCTTTCTTAGTTTATTCCCTGTTTTGCTGGAGGACATCTATTAGTTTCCTGAGAACATGTCATGGAAGAACATTTTTTGAGACATCACTTGAAAAGAAATGTCTGTATTCTATGATCACCCTTGATTAATAATTTGTTTGATTAGAAATTCTAGGTTGAAAACTATTTTCTCTCAGGATTGTTAACTCTTTTTCACTTTTAGCTTTCAATGATAAAAATTGATGGTTGAAAATCTGATGACTTTCCTAATCCTAGTTCTTTGCTTGTGACCAACTTTTTCTTTCTGGAAGATTTTAAGATCTTCCCTTTTTTTCTGCTGCTCTGAAATTTTATGATGATGTGCCATGCATGAGTTTTAATTTAATGCGCTGGATACTTGGTGGGCTTCTTTTCAAACCAGAGATTCATATTCTTCACTCTGGAAAATTGTCATATATCTCTTTTTGATAATTTCCTCTCTTCTGGTTATTCTGTTTTCTTTCTGGAATTCTTTTGAATTAGATGTTAGACCTCTTTTATTCTATGTTTTTTTTTCCTCTTTTTTGTTGTTCATTTTTTTGTCATTTTATGTTACCCTACGGTAAAATAGTTCCAGTCATTTATATTCCAGTCATTCTTCTGAGTTTTTAATTTCTTCCATCATATTTTTTATTTCTGAGAACTCTTGTTATTCTGTGATTTTTTTAAAATATCCCTTTCATGTTTCAGTGATTCAGTATCTTATCTCTGAAATTAAGATATTAATTATAACTTTTCAAAATTTTTTTGTTTCCTATATATTACCCATTTTGTCTGAGTTCCTTTTTTTTAGTTGGTTGGTTGGTTTTGATTTCCATTTTACATGCTGGAGACTTCTCTAAATGTCTGTAGCTCATATACTGTCAGTATACAGCTGATTAGAAGATCTGAGTATACTGGGCAGAAATTGTATGATAGTAATTAAGCAGAAAGCTGTATATTAATACCCATATTGATATCTAAAGTTATTTTATATGGGACTGTATAGCTTCTCCAGAGAAAGATGCTACATTTCTTCTATATTATTATGTGTATTTCTTTTTTTTTTTCCTTTTTGTCTTTTTTACTGACCGGTAACGGGATCGCAGCCCTCAGTGTCGCGCCCGTACCGGGGACCGGCAACGGGATCGCAACCCTCGGTGTTTCGCCTGCACTGTGCTCAGCCAGTGAGCGGGAACCGGTCTCCACATGGGATCTGAACCCTCGGCGGGAGCACCGCCACACTCCCAAGCGGCGCACTCTCCAGTGCGCCACCGGGCCAGCCCTTATTATGTGTATTTCTAACTACCAGCATTTAAGAGCTGGAGATGAGGTGGGTTGGGGTGAGAAGGTGCTGAGATCTTGCCATTAATTGTGTAGAAGACTTCCACTTAAATCCTCACTTTTCACCTGGCAACTCATCCGACTTTCCATGGGTCTGGGTTCCCTGAGTTCAGAGCCTTTTCAATTCAGTTTTGCTCAAGAATTAATTTGCTGACTCCTGTGGGGATTGAAGAAGGGTTGTGTCCCAGCTGTGTGTGTTGGGGTTGGGGACCTAGGCATCTAACTGCTCTTTATATAGACTGTCATCTAATCTCTTTGTTATCCATACCTTTTTGTGGTATCAGGGCCTCTAGCTTCTGAGACTTTCTGTAGTTGTATGGGGGGTCAAACTGCTTGATTTTTACTAGTATTCCTATCTGTAAGCAGCTAAATTTTATTTTACACCACTTTGCTACATTAATTAATCACTGAGAGAGAATGGAGATAAATACCTATGTTAAATGCACTATATTTAACTCAAAGCTCTTGAAAAAATTGTCTAGTTTAAAAATATTAATTGTTCATTTTCATTTTACCTTTATGCAGAACTGGCAGAGTTGCCTTTGATACGGTTAGACTTCTCATGCAATAAAATTACAACAATCCCTGTTTGTTATCGGAATCTCAGGCACCTACAGGTGATCACCCTAGATAACAATCCACTGCAATCACCTCCTGCACAGGTAAACTGAGTTGAAGTATGGATTTTTTTTGACAAAGGAAATTTAAAATTTAATTGTGTGTATTTATCTTTCTGTTTGAAATTAGTTTTGTTGTTTGTTTTTTGTTTTCTTAAAGAATACACATGTGTGTGAATTTATTAGAAACCTTGAATAAATGGGTTGGAGGATAAGTGCTGTTTCCAGCAGTGTTCTTCCATTTACTGAATTGGTTTTTAAGTTGAGGAATTCCTCCTAAATTTTTTTCTAATAAAATTTGAGTTAATTTCTTTCTTAATTTTTTTCTAAGAAAGAAAGATACAACAATCACAATAATATGTTAAACTTTCAAAAGGAGAGAACAGAATTGAGGCCACCAGAGGGAAAGGGAAAGAGGGAGGGTTAGCAAGAAATTGGTAAAAGGCCAAAAAAATTATTACATTGTGTAATGTTGAGTATACTAATTATTCTGATCTGAGCATCACATGTTGCACACAGGTATTGATATTCAGTGCATACCCTACATATATTTACAATTAATTATGTTTCAATAAATATAAATAAATTGTTTTAAAAATAAATGCAAAAAACAAAATTTTTTTTCTAGTAAAATTTGAATGTGGACAACATAAATGCTAGAGACTAAAAATACTTAGCTTTCAGAACTAAAGATTATCAGTGCATTTCTTCTGACCATTATTTTTGTACCTTCCTATTTTCTAAAATCTAAAAGTTCCTCATTTAACCAGTTTGGTCACTTGTTTATCAGTGACTAAAATGAAACTATTTAGTAACAAAGTAATTATAAGGTAGCATTGCATATAGATTCTAGACATTCTACAATCTGTAAAATTTTTGCCAACCCATAATTTCCACTTTAGCTTTTTTTTTTTTAACTCTGCAGTTTATTGATAATTTGTACCAGCCTATGGTAATCTTTATGCCAACTGCTAATTTATGAGTAAATTTAATAACAATAGAAGGGTCTCATAAGCATAAAGATTTTGTATTTTGGCTTCTGAGACAAGTAGAAACAGAAATTATATAACTTTAATATTTCATCATTTCTTGCTCTTCTCTTTTATGGAAAGCAGGACTGAAAACTTAATTGCGTATGATTGTTGGATTCCTAAAAGCAAAAGATTTTTTAATTTTGTTTTTAATTGTCTTTATTGAATCAAAATTGATCACACGTATTTTGGGGGTTGAACATTGAGATATGTTGATTAAATCAATATTACTAGCGTATATATTGTTACAAATCATAATTATTTTTTATGCCCCTTGTCCAATCTCTCCTCATCCCCCTCTCCCTCCTCCTCCCCCCTCCAATTGCCCTAGATTTCTTCTCTCCTTCTGAAAGAATAATGGTTACTCTGTTAATTTGTTGCCTAGATGATCTGTCCAATGCTGAGAGATGTGATCAGGTTCCCCAATATTATCATAGAGCAGATGCTTCTTCTGTCATTCTGAAATGGGCTTTGTGAAAAGAGACATCCTCTTCTTTGTCTCTGCTGGTGACTCTTCTTGTGTGAATGCACTCCAGTGGTTGGCGGACCATCTGCATGGTGGTTGTGGCATTTAGCCACTTTTGCAGCAGCCTGGTTATTGTGGTGGCTGTGGTGGGCCACCCACGTGGAGGTGCTGTTTTTGGTATGCTCCTTGGCACTGGTGGTATGCCTGGTTGTGGGGTGTGTTTGGTCCCCTTCTCCATGCCTTTGGTCCCTGGGCAGACCCCAAGGCACTGGCGCCATGTGCCTGGTTGTGGGAGGGGTGGCCGGTCCCCTTCTCCATGCCTCAGGTCACTGGATGAGACCCAAGGAGCTGGATTGTTGTGCCTGGTTGAAGGAGAGGGGCCCAGTCCCCTTCCAAGCCCTGGGTCCACGAGACTGGTGCAGTTTGCCTATAAGTGGGAGTGGGGTCTGGTCCCTGGATCCAAGCCTCCGATTCCCAGGCAGGCCCCAAGATGCTGGTGGTGTGCCTGGGCCGGAACTAATTTTTTGTCTTTTGCTTCTAACACAGGGGAACTTCCTTTGGGAACCAGTACTTGAGCTCTGTGGTTGTTGCTACTTTGCTGCTGCTTCCCTAGGGAAGACTTTTTGTGCAGCTCTGGGTTTATTGATTGATCTTATAGGTACTTCCGGCTCTCCAGAGATCCAGTGGATCTGTGTTCTGTAGAAACTCTGATCAGGGCCTGAGTTTTTTCATCAATTCTGCATTCCAGACCGGTCTCCTCTGAGTGGTCCTGTGCTGATTGGGGGGCAGGTCGGCTGTCTTTGCTGTGTCCCAGTGTTCTCCCGGAGTTCCCATCTCACCCACTGCCCATTGTCCAAACACCTCCCATGGGATGGGCCCTGCACTGTTCCGTTGCGATGACTCACCGGCTTCTGAATGGCTCCCTTTTTTCAGTTGTTCTGGCTCCTCGCTCCTTTGTGGGTCCATAGGAAACCTATTAGTGGTCTTGCTGTCCTGGGGGCCGCCAAGGCCCTCTTTTCTCCTGCTACCTCCAAGTAACTCCATCTGAAGGGCACAGCTGTGGCTTTTGCCGGCTCCTGCTCCATGCGCTCAGCAGTTCCAGCCTTAAAGCAGCCACAACCCGAAATGCTCAGAGCAGCTTTTTCTTTCTCTCGTCATAGTTTCTTCTGCCTTCATGAACTCTGTAGGTCTCTCCTCCTCGTCCCCTGAGCTCCAGTGGCCCCAGCTTGGCTGATGTTACATTTTTATAGCTGTAAATTTGGTTGATTTGTGGGAGAGAGTGATGCTGCGGACCGTCTAGTCCGCCATCTTGACTGGAACTCTCCTAAAAGCAAAAAGTTGCCAATATAATCTATTGGGGAGAAGTGCTTTAAATCCCTGACATGCATAACTAACAAGCATGATATGATTACTTGGTATTCAGATGATATTTGTAATCGTAGATTATTTATTTTGTGTTACTGAAACTTATTAGTGAATAGAAAACAAAAACCTGTATTTACCTGTTAAACACCTAAAATAAAACTGAACCAAATAATATAATTTGTAATAATATAGATATTAGTTTTTTAATATTACTGTACATACTTGATAAAAATGCATCTCTTCCCAGTTTACATTAATTGGGTGAAATGTTGATTATGATAAAAAGGAACATATATTTCAGATAAGTAATAATTTGATTGCATTTATATGTTACTTTGTTTAGATATGTATAAAAGGCAAAGTCCACATATTTAAATACCTGAACATACAAGCCTGTAAGATGGCTCCAGAACTGCCAGATTATGATAGGAGACCCTTGGGTTTTGGCTCCTGGTGAGTATGATCTATTCTTTCATCTATCGTATGCTATCACACGAGGAATCAAATAAACTGGATCCTTAAATTTGCCTGCGTGTTTGCCTAAGGGAAGTAACCTGGTTTAACACACTTATTCTCAGAATGTTTGTATGAGATGTAAAGTTGATTCACAGATATAACCAAGTGTAGTTCTAAGTCAGGGTTTCTCAGCCTTAGCACTGTTGACATTTTAGACCAGATCATTCTTTGTTGTGAGGGGCTGTCCTGTACATTGTAAGACATTTAGCAGCATCTCTGGCCTCTCCCCACTAGAAGCCAGTAGCATTATCCTAGTGTGACAAAGAAAAATGTCTCCAGACATTGCTAATATCCTTTGGGGGAGCTCCGTTAGAAACCACTGGTCTGCTACTAACTACTTTGTGACTTAAGGCAAGTCATTCAAATTTTGGGAGCTTCCTCTTTCCCACAGGTAGTGAAGAGATTGGATTTGTTGACTGTTAACATCACTTCAGGATCTTTTAGTCTGCAAATACTTCAGCTACATAACATACGACTTATAAGGTCATCTACTTGGCAATCCCAACCATCTGGAACAATCTTAAGTAGTACCAATTAAACTCAAGGGCCTTTAAACAGATAAAGAAGATGTCCCAGTGAAGGTGCAGTAATGCTCATGGACTTTACTCAGAAGAGAACCCCTCAGTCCCTCTCTTGGAACCTATCAAATTTTGCTTAAAATCACAGTCCTAAGGAGGTTGCTTCTCAGTTTTGCTATCTAAAACAGATGATCGAATTTCCATTTGGTAGAGTTTCTGAAAGCAGACATTAACAAGTACAGATGGTCCTCAACTTTCAGTGGGGTTACATCTCAATAAATCCATTGTAAATGAAAATATACTAAATTGAAAATGCATTTAGTACACCTAACCTACCAAACATTAGCCTAGCCTGCATTAAACATGCTCAGAACACTTGCATTAACCTGTAGTTGGGCAAGATCATCTAACACAAAGCCTATTTTATAATAAAATGTTGAATGTCTCATGTAATTTATTGAATTAATAAAAGTGGAAAACAGAGTGATTACATGCGTACTTGAAGTACGGTTTCTGCTGAATGCTCATCACTTTCACATAATCATAAAGTTGAGAAGTTGTAAGTCAGATCATCTTAAGTCAGGGACTGTCTGTATTAAATTAATTTGAGGAAAAAAAAGTTCTAAAAAGCAGCACATTAAACAAAAAATTCAAGGTAATGTTTAACTCTGAGAGGAAAGAAGAAAGATTCAATGTGAAAGGGATATTAATAATGTCCCATCATTTTTAAAAGCCGTGTCTGTTATAGATATTCTTTTATATCTGTGTGCTATATTTCATAATTCTAAAAAGATATTTAAAAGCAATAAAGCAATAAAGCTCTAAAAATATAGCAGTCTGACACCATTAGGCATATATGCAAAGAACTCTCCCTATTTTAGTAATATTTTAAGTTATTAGTATTTTGTAGAACAGTACAATAATTGATGTTTAGTGAGAAAATGCTAAGGTATATTACATATATATCATTTCCAGAAATGATACAAACTTTTACTTTAGTAAGTAGCTTTATTACTGTACAGTAAATGATTTTCCCCCTTGGAGTTAGTAATCCTTGATGAGGAAAAGTTTTTCTCTCCTGAAATTGCAGAGTAGGAACATTAAATTGCTATTGCTGCCTTTGATGTTTGAGTATAAGACAATTAATAGTGATTATTGGGTATTTGTGAGAGTATACCTGAAGAGACTGAGAAATGAATGAGGACTGTAGTGCTGTTTGCAGAACCTGTTTCTCTCTGTGACTCTGCTCCTTAGTCTTGAGGCCGGCCTACTATTTTAAAATATAACAATCCTCATCATAGTACTTTAAAAACATAGATCAAAAAACCTAGCAAAAGACTTGTATGTGTTGTTGCTAAAAACAAAGAGAAGACTTGAATCAATGGAGTAACCTCCCCCGAATGAGAAGGCTAAATAGCATAAAGATGCCATTTCTCTTCAAAGGAATTAGTAATTATAAATCTAATGCATTCCAGTTCCTATCATAATCTCTAGTTACGCTTACTAGGTTGATCTTCTATATTTTCCATTTTTCCAGAGCTATGTTACTTTATTTGCAATTGTTTCAGAATGTCCTAGAAATCATTTTTTGCATATATGTATATATATGTAATACTTCATTCAACTCCTCAAGCACCAGTGAATGAAATATTGCACTGTTACGTCTTTCTCACAGAGGTACAGATTAATGGAATTGCATTGTAGTTAGCAGGGCATTTATTCAAAGTGTCAGCATGGAGTCAGAGGGCCTTTGCTCTAAGTTCTGGATCCCTGGACTATTGGGCAGTTCAGTTAACCTCTGTGAACTTCAGTTTCTTCAACATGATCTTTACAGTGTTTATACTCTAACAGTAGTTCTGAGGATCAAATAACCTGTACCTGAAAGTGCTTTGCTGACTGTTAAAGCCCTATATAAATACTAGGCATAATAATTAGGCCAGGACAAATTTAGATAGAGTCCAGTCTTGCTAAAGAGAATTTTTTTTACTAATCCTGTAGCTGTTTAGGTATTCAGTACAAATTAGACACTGTGGTGCTTTTACTCCTTAGATGTAGCTTTCCTTTCTAGCTATTTTTTTGTTGTTCTTTTTTCTAGCTATTTTTGTGTAACATAAAAACAACTCAGAAACTTCCTTAAATCATTTTATAAATGTTACAATTTTTGTACTCATTTATAGATATAAATGTTTCCAACTCCTTTAGTAAATTGCACTGTTGTGATAACCCTTTTGTTTTACACAGTGGCATACATATTTTTCAATAGTGATCTATAGTGACCTGTGCTTTTTGCTGAGATGATTTTAAGCAGCTTTATGTTACAGACTAAATATATTTATTTATGATGATGTGCCAGTGAACCAAAAATAAGGAAAGACTAAGCTGCTGGTAAGAAAAGTCCTGCTTCTGTAGCTCTACTAATGGAATTAATTTTCTTCCACAAGCCTGAGCTTTTGAAAGCAGTGACTGTTCTTTATTCATATTTATATTCTTATCACTTAGAACATTATGTGGCATCCAATACATATTTGGTGAATAAAACTCAATGGAAGAAGATTTAGTTATTTATTAACAGGAAATGCTCTCTCTTCCAGGTATATTCTTCATGGAACTAAAAATAATAACTATTATTTAGTGCATGGTGTTAAGCTTTATGCAGTTCCTTAGCTTATAGTTTTTCAGTTGGTCTTTATAGCAACTCTATGAAGTGGGTAGTGTTAATATTTTTTTTTCTCAGTAAATTATGAGGAAACTGAAGTTGAGAGAGGTTAATCAAGTTAATCCAAATCACACAGCCAGTAAGTTGTGGGGCTAGGTATCAATCCAGATCTGTTAGACTATAAAAAACCACATTTTATATTCCTCAGTGCACTATACTGATTTATCATCCTACCGTAGAGAATGCATTTGAATCCGTGTTGTGCTATGTAGATTGTTAAGGAGACTGGATTTTCTGACAAGACAAAGTTGGAGCCTAACAGAGTTCTACCTGGCTACCTGAAGGTTATATTCTATGTGGCGTGACCATATTGAAAAAATAACCCATTGTTAAAAAGTACAGTTGTTCCTCAGTATCCGTGAGGGATTGGTTTCAAGACCTCCTGTAGAGGTCAAAATTCACGGATGCTCAAGTCCCTGATATAAAATGGCGTAGTATTTGCATATAACTTATAACCATCCTCCCATCTTCAAAAGTTCTTCAAAAAGTTCATGGAAAGATTTGTACTATTTAACTTTATTTTTCCACAAACTTTTTGAAGTATCCTTGTATCTTTCAGGGAATAATGACAAAGAAAAAAAGCTTGTGCACATTTGCTACAGACCCAGTTTTTTAAAAAATGTTTTCCATCTGCAGTTGGTTGACTCCATAGATGTGGAACCCATGGATATGAAAGGCCAATAAGTAAATCCTGAAATACACATATAGTATTTGTTTTGACAGCTGTAGAAAAGAATTTTTAAAGTGTGACTTAAATATATATTTCATTAGAAAGCTTTTAAAGTTAGTCCCCTTGACTTAACTTTGCTGTGATAAACACACAAGTACCTGTCATTAAGATCTGGACTCTAGGGCCGGCCCGGTGGCGCACTGGATGGTGCGCCGCTTGGGAAGCGCGGCGGTGCTCCCGTCCGAGGGTTCGGATCCCACATACAGACCGGCTCCCGCTCACTGGCTGAGCGAGGCACGGGAGCAGCACCGAGGCTTGCGATCCCGTTGCCGGTCCCCGGTCCGGTACGGGGGGCAACACTGAGGGTTGCGATCCGTTGCCGGACACGGAAAAAAGACAAAAAAAAAAAAAAAAAAAAAAAAAAAAAATTT
>NW_007726735.1:295946-309249 GCF_000696425.1 Galeopterus variegatus
CAAACACGGAAAAAAAAAAAAAAAAAAAAAAAAAAAAAAAAAAAAAAAGATCTGGACTCTAGGGCCGGCCCGTGGCTCACTCGGGAGAGTGCAGTGCTGATAACACCAAGGCCATGGGTTCGGATCCCATATAGGGATGGCCGGTTCGCTCACTGGCTGAGCGTGGTGCTGACAACACCAAGTCAAGGGTTAAGATCCCCTTACCGGTCATCTTTAAAAAAAAAGATCTGGACTCTAAAAGAAGTATCAAAGCAGACAGATCATGGAGATACTATACATAGAACATTTCAACTGCTAACAGTTGGAGTGAAGGGCATGTAGATATCCATTGTACTACTTTCCCAACTTTTGTATAGACATGAATTTTTTTCAGAATAAAAAGTCGGGGAAAATTAACTGCTTCTCTTTTAGAAAAGTAATTTTATAATTAGAGTAAGAGGCTTTTTTTTTTTTCCCCCCTAAATGATCTTTATGGGGGAGCATAGAAAAACGATGAAGATAGCCAGAAGGTGTTTGGGGATCTTTATAATCAGTGCTTAATTAGCATATTGGACAAATAGGTCTATATATTATTACATACAAAGTAAAATCATTATCAATAAAATAAGTGACAAGTTGTAAAAACTGACTTACATTCGCATAGGGGTTTGTTTTGGTTTTAGTTGACATAAAGTTTTCACTTTATGTGAATGGCAGGTGAGTAGAAATGGTTTATCCTCATTTTACAAAGGTTAAGTAACTTCTGTGAGCTAATAGTTGGTAAGTAGTAAAACTGGTTCCTGTTCTGTAAAATACCAAGTGCATTGCTCTTTCCCTGTACCTTAAATTCTGTTGCATTTGACAGCATGATATTATAACTTGTTAAAAAATTATGAACATGAACTGTGTAAGAATATATGGAATACAAAATTCAGCACCAGAAGAACGTTATTTTAAATTTGTACCGTTGAGGGCCAGCCAGTGGCTAACTCAGGAGAGAGCAGTGCTGATAACACCAAGGCCATGGGTTCGGATCCTATATAGGGATGGCCAGTTGGCTCACTGGCTGAGCGTGGTGCTGACAACACCAAGCCAAAGGCTGAGATCCCCTTACCGGTCATCTTTAAAATAAATAAAATAAATTTGTACCATTGAAAGTTGCTTTTCAACTTAGGAAGGCTAATTAGAAAAAATAGTAATAGACCATTTTTTAAAAATAGGATTTATCATGTTTTAGAATTCTAGTTAAGCTAACTTTAAAAAATATATTTAAGGGTAAGCAAAAACTAAAGCCATCACACTTTTAGAAGAAGTATAAAAGAATATCTGCGTTCTTCTTCTAATCTGCCTATGTGACTTGGGATAGGCAGCAATTTCTAAGGACACAGAAAGCACTAACCATAAAAGAATTGATAAATTAGATTTCATCAAAATTAAAAACATCTACTTGTGAAAAGCAAATGTTAAGAAAATGAATAAGCAAATCTCAGACTGGGAGAAAATATTTGCAGAACATGTCTGTGACTACAGACTTGTGACCAGAACATGTGAAGAATACGTGCAACCTAATGATCAAGAGACAACCCAATTGAAAAATGGACAAAAAACAGACGCTTCACAAAGAGACATACATAAATGGCCAGTTAAACACACAAAAACAGTGCTCAACATCATTAGTCATTATGGCAATGCAAATTAAGTCACAATGTGATATCACTACACATCCACTAGAATGACTAAAAGTAAGAATACTGAGAACACCAAATGTTGGTAAGGATGTGGAGTGACCAGTGCTCTTATACATAGCTTATAGAAATGTAAAAAAGGTACATCTATTTTGGCAAAATGGTTGGGCAGTTTTGGTTTTTTTAACAGCTCTATTGAGGTATAATTTACAAACAGTAAAATTTATCCATTTTAAGTGTACACTTCAATTAATTTTGGTAAATGGATACAGTCATGAAACCACTGGTATATACAAGATATATGAGGGTACTTCAAAAAGTTAATGGAAAGATTCATATTATCTTTCAATTCTATTTTTCCATGAACTTTTTGAAGTACTCTCGTGCAGCATTTCCATCACTGATTTTGCTTCTCAGTTAGTCCTTTTCCTCTATCTCCAGCCCCAGGCAACCACTGATCTGGTTTCTGTGCATGTAATTTTGCCTTTTCTAGAATTTTATATAAATGAAATCAAACAGTATGTAACATTTTGTCTCTGGCTTCTTTTACTTAGCAAAGTATTTTTGAGATTCATTGATGTTGCATTTAAAAATGGGCAAAGAAAAAAAAGTACAATGATCACAATAATTCCTTGAACTCTCAAAAGGAGAGAATGGAACTGAGAACACCAGAGGTGGGAAAGGAGGAGAGGGAGGAGAGGTTAGGGAGAAATTGGTAAAGGGCCACAAAAAATGTTTACACTGTGTAATGATCAAATTAATTGATTAGTTAACTTAATTAAATAAAAACTGGCAAAAGATTTGAACAGACATTTTATAAAAGGTAATATGAATGGCCAATAAGCACACAAAAAGATAGTCAATATCTAGTCATCAGAGAAATACAAAATACTAGTCATTAGAGAAATACAAAAAACCACAGTGAGATAGTGAGATATCACTTTACACCCATGAGAATGGCTAAAATTAAAGACTGACAATACATACATTGGTAGCTGGAACACAAATACATTGCTGGTGGGAATTTAAAATAGTGTAGCTACTTTCAAAAACAGATTGACAGTTTTAAAAAAGTTAAACTTACAGTACCATATAACCTATTTGTTCTACTCCAAGGTATTTACCCAGAGTAATGAAAGCAAGTGTCCGTACTTAACTAATGTTCATGGCAGCTTTATTCACAGTAGCCAAAAGCTAGAAACAACCTAGATGTCCATCAACAGAAAATGAGTTTTAAAAATTGTGTGTGTGTGTGTGTGTGTATACATACTGATTTTTAATTTAATTTAATTTAAAATTTTTTAGTGGCTGGCCGGTACAGGGATCTGCGTCCTAGACCTTGGTGTCAGCATCACGCTCTACCAAGTGAGCTAACCGGCCAGCCCAACCTCCCTATTTTAAAGTCAGCTAATTAGCAATCTTATTTCTATCTGCAACCTTAATTTCCCTTTGCCACGTAAGGTAACATACTCACAGGTTTCAGAGACATCTTTGGAGATTGTTATTCAGCCTTCCACACTAATCTTAAAGTGAAAAAAATCAGATGGTAGTTAATCTCTCAGGAGCCCACAGTAGCTCATCGAGAGGAATTAACTGGGAAGGGATGCATGTGAAATTTCTGGCAAAGTATCATTATAAAGTTGTCAAAATTATATGGCTAAGGTATATGTGCACTTTAATGTATGTAAATTTTACCTCACAAAAAGGGTACTATTGAAACAATTGAGAGGGCATGTGGAGGGGGTGAAGGCATAGATTAAACAAGAATGGCAGAATGGTGATATTTTGGAAGCTAGATAATGAGTACCAATGGGGGCTCATACTATTTTGTTTACTTTGTTTCTGTTTGGAGTTTTTCATATTAAAAAGTTTAAAGAATGACCATTTTGTTCCTATAATTAAGTGACTGTGTGCCATGAGAGTATTTATTAGTAATATTGCACCTGGTTTATTTCAAATGTTCATTTTTAAAATATCAAACTTTGTGATAACAACTGAAGTCTCTTTTTGTCAGCCATGAAGAACTGTACTCAGGTCGCCCTTATGGAGCCCTTGATTCAGGTTTCAATAGTGTGGACAGTGGTGATAAGAGATGGTCAGGGAATGAAGTAAGTTTTTCTTCTATACCACACACTATAACTCTTGATTAAGAGAAAATACAATGATGAAAATGGAAAATGTCTTAATTAGATTCAATTTCTCATTACATAAAATATAGAAAAGTCAGGGGAGGGGCAAAAATCCCATACTCTTAAAAATGGTATTCGTTCTTTTTACTGTCTTTTTTACCCTGTGCATTTTTACATTTGTTATCTCATTGTCTCATATAAATACTTTCATATCCTGGAAAGCCAAACAGGAGCTAAGACAGTTAAAACTGAAGTGTATAATTTGAAGGGCTTTGTAATCTCAAGCAGAGGTGGTACAAGTGATGCTAGAAGGTGAGAAAACAAATAGGACTATAGGCTGATGGGTAAAGAAATGAGAACCTTAGTGAAGAATATCCATATGCTCAAGATAAATAACTTTCTTAGCTAATTATATCATTTTTCTGTTTTATTTAATTATTGGTATTATGTTTTCTGCTTTTTTAAATTACTAAGGTATAATATTTTAGCTATAAATTGGATTAAATGATAAAATAAGCCTTTATTAACAAGACTAGTAACCTACCATTTATAACATTGTTTCACTGGGAGTCCATAGCAAATTAATTTTAAACCACAGCCCATTTGCAGTTTGGGGTTACTTAATGTGTGTGTCTGGATGGATGTGTGCATAAGTGTGGCTGTATCCATACAGGTACATATACAAAGAGACTTTAAATGCATTTATATTTATAGTCACGAATACCCATCTATTTGTTCTTTTCGTTAATTGTTGTAAAATATACGTAACATAAAGTTCACCATTTTAAGCATACGATTCAGTTGCATTAACTATATTCACATCATTGTGCAACCATCACCAATGAGTTCATCTCCAGGGCTTTTTGGTTGTTTCTTCTTAAATATAAATTTTAATGAGTTTATATTATACCTGCCGTGTTGTCTAAAATTTGAAATGATTTTTTTTTAATATTTCTGCAATTTTTTTAAGCCTGCAGATGAATTTTCAGATCTGCCTCTTCGAGTAGCAGAGATTACTAAAGAACAAAGACTACTAAGAGAAAGCCAGTACCAAGAGAATCGCAACAGTTTAGTAGTAACAAATGGTGGAGGTAAACATAATTCCAGTGACATCTGAAGTCTTTATAATCACTTTAACTTTTTAAAGTAGTCTTTTTCATATCCACTACTTTGTGTATCTGTAGCTTCTTCACTCTTCTTTTAAACACTTCTTTTCATATATGATTGAAAAAAAATTTTCCATTGGGATGAAACTTCAATTTCTCTATTTTCAGGCTTTCAGTTAAAATATAATGTTTCCTCATTTTTATTTTAGGAGGAAACTTTATTAGAGACAGTTCACCTGGAATAGATGTTTGTTAATCTTGGCTAAACCATGATCATCTTTTGAAGTTCCAGTCTCTTTTTAAGATTCCTACTGTGTGATTATTTGATCTCTTTCAGGAGTTCAGTGCATTTCTTAGTGGTTACCTTTTCTTTCATCTGGAATTATGCTCTTTGGGGCATCTGAATCCCAGTTTTCCTTATTCTGGCATTTACAAATTTGTTCTTGTTTTTATAGTTTGTTAACAAGCAGAATTCCTTCTGCTTCTTTGTGCTTCTGAAGCAGACTCTTGATTTTAGCGTTCCATTCTAGATTGCTTTAGTTTAAATTACCAAATCTTAATGTTTAAATTTTGAGGGCCAGTTATACAAGAGAAATGACTTTGATTTTGCGGAAATGTATTATATTATCTGACATGAGCTTTCATCTGTAAATGATTATTTCAGTTAATAATTGAAATAATTTGCTGTCTTTCTTGTCCTTACCATCTTTTTAAATTCTTCTTTACACCTGTCACTTGCCATTCCATTCACATTTCAGTAGTCTTCTTTTAAATTTTTTCTCTCATAAGAGATATCTTTCCCCATCAGTTTATTTAAGACTTCAAATAATGTCTACATCTGTACTGTCCAATATGGTAACCACTAGCCACATGTGGTCAATGAGCATTTGAAATGTGGTTTTTCTGAATTGAGATGTACTGTAAGTATAAAGTACACATCAGATTTTGAACAATTTGTATGAAAAAAAGAATATAAAATAATATATTGATTATATGTTGAAATGATATTTAGATTTATTAGACAATATTATTAAATCTAATATTATTAAAATTAATGTCATCTTTTTTCTTTTTTGTTTTAAAATGCGGCTACTAGAAAATTTAAAATTACGTAGTGGTTCGCTTTCATGGCTTGTATTCTTTTTCTCTTGGACCACACTGGTCTAGATAGCATGAAGAAGCGATGTTACTTTCTTAAGAAAAGTTGTAGCACATTGAAAAACATGGATTTATGTACGTAGTTTCTTTTTTTTTTTTTTTACAAAAGATGACCGGTAAGGGGATCTTAACCCTTGACTTGGTGTTGTCAGCACCACGCTCAGCCAGTGAGCGAACCGGCCATCCCTATATGATTACCTGTATGCAATATGTGATGATCAAATCAGGATAATTAGTATGTTCAACATTATACAATGTAACCAATTCCTCCCATATTCCCTCTCCCCCTCCTCCTTTCCCACCTCTGGTAACCTCAGTTCTGTTTTCTTCTTTTGAAAGTTCAATATATTATTGTGATTGTTGTATCTTTCTTTTTAAAAATTACTTATACTTGGTGTTGTCAGCACCACGCTCAGCCAGTGAGCGAACCGGCCATCCCTATATGGGATCCGAACCCGGGGCCTTGGTGTTATCAGCACCGCACTCTCCCGAGTGAGCCACGGGCCGGCCCCTATGTACGTAGTTTCTAATGTGGATATAAATATATAGCCTTTCCATCCTTATTTTAGCTATTAATAAAACTAATAACACAAAATTCATTTTTATGTTAATTGCAATTACAGAAATATTAAAAATAATTGAATCAGAAGACTAAATTAGGAAATAGACTTCTCCAAACTCACTGTCTCCAGCAACTATAACTTTTAGGCAGTCCGTAAAACATCATGAAATAATGGGCCAGGATTTAATGCATCCCTGGAGAAACCAGCTCAGTAGCAGGTTTTGGGGGTTTTTTTCCCTCGTGTGCCATTTTAAGTAGTTGTTAAAAACAAGTACTTTTAAACTTAAAGATAATGGGGTATTCCCACACTTGCCAGATGAAATATGAGTAATGATGTTGCTGTATCTTATTTATATGCTTCTCCTCACTCTTATTTTGTGAAGAAGAAATTTCTCAAATGGTTTCCTTATCTCCATAAACTGCTGTAAATTATCTACAGTGTTGACCTCTAGAAAGTAATTTTCTAAATAGGAAAATCTTTGTTCTCATTATGGTTTTTTTTTAAAGTTCAATTGACAACAGTTGCAGAAAGAGAAATAGTAACTATTTCTTTCTCTCCAAGTCAGTTTACTTTTATCTTTCTCTTTTTTATTGCCTTTTACTTTCTTTTGAGTTGACTATGTTACATTTTCTGCCTCCCAGCTCCCCAAAGAGATAGTTTTAAGCCCTAAATCTAAAACATGAAAAGAAGTCCTAAAAGAAGATGCATCTTTCAGTCTTTAAAATTTAATCTTCCTCTCCCTTTATCTCACAAGCCCAAACTGTCTTGTTTAAAACAGTAAGGAGCTGTTCAAAAGAAAAAGAAATGTTAGAAGTCTACATTTCGATAATTACTATCAATTACTGCATTCTTCAGTTAATTAGCACTAAGGTTTTTTTGGACACTATCTTTGTGAGTGGTCATGTACTAAATAATAAAGGCTTAGTAATTTAAACTTCTTATTCCTCCCACTTTCAGAATAGAAAATGTTAGGGAAAAGGAGAGAATTTAAGTAAATGTCTTTTAATTGGCTGTCTAATTTGAATGTTTTTCATGGTGTGTGTGTGTGTATGGTATGTATAGTGGAACATGATCTGGATCAGATTGACTACATTGACAGCTGTACTGCAGAGGAAGAAGAAGACGAGGTGAGACACTCCAAGGGACTGGACTCAGACAGCCTGAGTTCACAGTTTATGGCATATATTGAACAGCGGCGAATCTCTCATGAGGTAGTAAACGCATTTAAGCCTAAATATGTTGCTATCCCATTATAAAAACAATTGGTTATAAAATAAATTTTGGTCATGACAGTGATTTGTTGGTTTAGGCCTAACTAATCATTTTAATGTTCACTTCTGATTTCAGTCCTAAATTTTTCAGATTTATTCAGAAAATCAGACAATAGTCTCAAGTAGGGTTTAGGTTTATTTTTCAAGTAAGAAGACAAATTTCAGAATTTTGAAGAAAAGGGCCGGCCTGTGGCTCACTCGGGAGAGTGCGGTGCTGATAACACCAAGGCCACGGGTTCGGATTCCATATAGGGATGGCCGGTTTGCTCACTGGGTGAGCGTGGTGCTGACAACACGAAGTCAAGGGTTAAGATCCCCTTACCGGTCATCTTTTTTAAAAAAAAAAAAATTTTTTTTGAAGAAGGAATAAAAGGAATCCTAAGGCTGTTGAAGAAGATACAAAGGAATATGATGCTTTTCATTGTTTTGTTTTATTGTTATTAACTGGTAAACGATAGTTTGATCAATAATTAAGAATTAAACCAAAAATTTGACTTTTGTGGCAACATAAAAACCTAACCATAGAATTTTTTTAATGAACGTAGGTATTAGAGCTTTTATGCGAAGCCACAAAGAATATAAATTATTTGCTATTAAAATTCTTGGGTGTCTGTTATAGTGGAGCATTGAGTTGCTTTAGAAAACAAATGAACATTCATCCCACTGCAGAATCTCTGCCAATTCCCCCAGGGGTCTCAAGTAGAATAGCATTCTTCAGTATATCTAGACAGCATAAAAAAATGGCTCCACTTTAGTGTATGTGAGATTATGTCTGGAGTTGGTCCCAGGCTCTGAGCAGGGGTTATTTGAGAAAGACTAGGGGCTTTCTTGAAGACTGATATGTGTAGCCCTTTAGAAATAGAAAATAATCACTTCAAGTGGGACATGTAAAAAGCCTTTGGTTTTCCTATCTGAAGGCTTTTGAACACAGTATTTTTTGTTGGTGTTCAGAAGACATTCTTGTATTTTAAAGTTGGATTAAGTTATATGAATCAAAGTCCTATAGCTCAGAGATAGCAATGTACCAGGTGACTGATAAAAACCTCTTGTAGTTCAAATTATGAGCCTTCCTACTGGAACAAAGGGCAAATACTTTGCAATAAAATTAAAATTAATGATGCACATTATAATCTTTAAAGGATTCCTTTTTTTTCTTTTGGCTTTTCTCTTTTATCATTTTAAGTTTAAGCTGTAAAGGTGGGGTATCTTTAGTAAAATTGCAAATGCCTGTTATACTACTATGAAAAATTATAGTACCATTTCTTTAATTCATTATATTAGTTCTTTTGTAATAATATGTTTTTTAATGCAAGCTATATATTACTTATGTATAGTAGTCTTTATGATTCTGTGCCATAGGCTATGATCCCTATGCCCAGACTTTAAGGCAATCAGCTTTTATCCCATTGGAGTAATTCACCAGATTTTCTAGTTATATATGGTATACCTATTTCTTGAAGGTAGACTATAAATAGTTTTATATTTGATTTTTAGGTATCCTTTTTGCAAAAGTTTTTCCTTTGAAGGCTACCCATTTTTATGATTATTTTTGATGTTTAAGTAAGATTTTATTGCTTCTAGAGATTCTCATTTGGCAAACTATGAGGGTACTTCAAGAAGTTTGTGGAAAAATAGAACCGAAAGATAGTAAGAATCTTTCTGTGAACTTTTTGAAGTATCCTTATATATCCTGTGATAACCTTTAAGCCTGTACCTTTAATTTATTGTTTTATTTTTCAGTGTGTGGTCTGTATCTCTTAAGCCAGTTTAATTTTCCTCAAAATGCTTTTTGGAAATGACCTTTACTCTACAGTTTATAAGTGAAATTGCCAATAATGTTTCTCTTTTAAATACTGTATTTATATACATAAATAGAAATTACTTTTTGTCTTATCTTTATCTCACCAACATCCCCAGGATTATTTGTGTGACTGAGATAAGAGAGAGTTTGTGGTGGTAAAGAAGCAAAGAAATGTAATCTCCCCAATGAACTGCCTATTACTAGAAATATTCAAGAGAAACTTAGCAAATGTCAAGGTAGAATAGGCAGGAATTTCTGTCCTAGATGAAAGTTTGCACTAGATAACCTAAGATCCTTTCCAACTCTAGCTATCATTCGATAAATATTACTATGTCACTATAATATATATAATACAGCGAGAAGGAAATCTATTTTTTTAAAAAATAAATGTTTGTGGATTATGAATATTTTTTATTATCAAAGCAATAGTATCACCTATAGTGCTTTTAAACATAAAGTTCACATTTGAGGATTCCATTAAAATATTTTTTAATGTAATATATAAATCTTTAAATGTCAAGTTGAATGTGAATTGTGTAATCACAGTGTACTAGATATATATGTTAAATTGATTTATTTCTGCTTGTTTTGGTCAAGGGTTCACCGATAAAGCCAGTAGCTATTAGGGAGTTTCAAAAAACAGAAGACATGAGAAGATATTCACATCAAAACAGGTTTGAGAAACCAATTCTATTTTTTTGTTTCTGTCTTAAAATTCAGTGATTAGAGCATAAAATGAGTTTGCCTTTGTGCAGATCTGTGTATAATGAAGGTGCTTAGATACTGTATGTTTTAGTTAACACCATGTATTTAGATATGAGTGACAGTGTGCTTTTGTGCTCATGTCATAAAAAAGAGGTAAAAACAATTTTTTAAAAACAAACAGAAATTGATTATTGATTCTAAATTCAGGTTTACCATTACCTGTACAGTTAACTGATTTGAAAATGATTAATAGCAATGAGATTTTGTGGTGGTAATGTGTGGTTTCATGCATAAAGAGGCTAAAGGAATTTCAGGAGTCCTAATCTTTTTAACTTAAATTTTTGACTGGATAACAGAAAATTAGAGACAGCAATATGCATCCTCCTTTCTATCTCAATTAATATGATCTTTCCACTACACTTAGTGCCTCTCAGAATCATTTAGAGCACTGCTTCTCATTCCTGAATTCCAAAAGGTTTCTTGCCATAAACTGTATCACAGTAGCTGAAAACTTTCCAGTCTTTGGTTATTTGCCTCCAGTCTTAAAACAGTAGACTTGATATGCCTATTCTTAAATGACAGTAAATTTACTATGTAGAAATTGTCATACATAGTTCTTTACTTATACTTGACATGGCATTAAAGTTGTCTATACATACAATAAAGAAAATGTAGAGAGAATAATGAAAGAAATCTCATAATTTGTTCTTTTATAGTTCATGGGAATTTAGTTAAATTTCATATGCTTTGAAATTTATTTCAGAATGGCTTTTTAGTCGCCATGTGTCCTTATACTGAGGGTGTGATCTTTTGAGTTTCCAATTTTATACAGGGGTTTCCTATTACATTTCCCCACCTTGGGTGGACCTAGGCTTTAATCTCCTGTCCCTTTCACCTCCTGCATTCATCATAGGTGAAGCTTAAGATCTCCAGGATTTAGCAGAAACCCTCAAGGTAAAACCCAGCCTTTTTACTCGGTTAGCTTATGTAGTAGTTTTCTATTGCTTCCGTTACAAATTTAGCATCTTTTTTTTTTTTTTTTTTTGTCTTGTCTTTTTCCGTGTCCGGCAACGGATCGCAACCCTCAGTGTTGCCCCCGTACCGGACCGGGGACCGGCAACGGGATTGCAACCCTCGGTGTTGCCCCCGTGCCTCGCTCAGCCAGTGAGCGGGAACCGGTCTGTATGTGGGATCCGAACCCTCGGGCGGGAGTGCTGCTGCGCTTCCCAAGCGGCGCACTTATCCAGTGCGCCACCGGGCCGGCCCCAAATTTAGCATCTTAAAACAACACCCATTTATTATATTACAGTTCTGTAGGATAGAAGTCTGGGCATGCTCACCTGAGTTCTCTGCTTAGAAGCCAAAATCAAAGTAGTAGCCGGCCTGGATTTTTATCTGGAGACTCTGCAGAAGAATCCACTCTCAGACACCTACATGTTGTTGGTAAAATTCAATTCCATGCAGTTACAGGACTGAGGTCCTCATTACCTTGCTGGCTGGCTGTCAGCTAGGGGATCATTATCTTCTTTTAGAGTCCACCCATATTCCTTGGTTCATGGCTCCCTTCATCTTCGAGCCAGCAGTGGTGGGCCAAATTCTTACATTTTGAATCTTTCTGACTTCCCTCTCTGCCACATCTCACAAACTCTTTTGCCTTCCTCTTTTGCTTTTAACGGCTCATGATTACATTAGTCCAACTTGGATAATCTCCCCATTTCAAGGTCAACTGATTAGTAACCTTAATTTCATCTGCAAAGTTCTTTGCCATGTAGTGAAACGTAGTCACTGGAGTAAAACAGCACACAGAGATCACTGGGGCCAAACGGCTGCCTACCACACCAGAGTTCCTGTTTTTACTTCTTTTTAGTATCTGTATATTCTTTATTTTCATGGCACCTCTGCAGTACATTTTAAAAGATTATTTTATTATTTTTTAGCATTTCAGTTATTTCCACTGGGAGAATCATTCAGAGTATTTAGTCCGCCAAGTGCTAGAAACTAAAGCCATGATTGGATATTTCAGATCATCAGACCTTCATACAGTCCTTGGATGAGAACTTCATACTTTGCCCCAGTAACTAGTTAAGCTCCAAAATCAGTGCGTACTTTATTTGTTTAGTTAGCAGATATTTATTAAATATCTATGTGCCAAGTACTTTTCTAGATGTTGGGATATAGCTATGAACTTCAAAGTTCCTGCCCTCCTGGAATTTACATTTGAATGGAATAATGAATCACACCTAGAAGACAAAACACCTCAAAATGACTGACAACTCTCAGGCTGGAAAGACTTGTCTGGAACCTAAATAATATGTTAACAAAAAGACTATCTCAGCAGTTTGTCAGTTACAAAGACTCAAAGGAATTGAGTTAGTTTAACAAATTGCTACTTGCCCACTAATTGTCCTAGCCCTCTGATAGTGACCTGAAAAAGAAAGTTGCTTACTTCTTTTCTCTCCTAATTCTCCCCTCCTTTCATCCACCATGCCCATTCCTTCCCACCTACCCCTCCCACCCCCATCCCACATACATAGATAATACCCTCCTGAGGGATAATAAAGATAGGGGGATACATTAAATAAAAAGTATGATAAATTGGTGAGTGTTTTATGATTATTTGCCATGATGGATTGTATGACTTTGAAGGTAAAACTAGCAAAAATTATTATTTTTTTAATTATCAATTTTTTAGGGGACTACTTATACTTTAATAGTATTTTAGTTCAGGAGAGATGATAGTATCAGGCAAGGGCCTATAAAGCTCATTAACTTCTGTAAGAAGCAATGTAAAATTTAAGAGGCTGGCTGGGTAGCTCAGTTGGTTGGAGCACAGCCTTACAATCCCAAGGTCATGGGTTCTGATTCCCATACTAGCCAGCCACAAAAAAAAAAAAAAAAAAAAAAAA
>NW_007726735.1:309564-331753 GCF_000696425.1 Galeopterus variegatus
AAAAAAAAAAAAAAAAAAAAAAAAAGAAAGAAAGAAAGAAAAAGGGGCCGGCCCATGGTTCACTTGGGAGAGTGTGGTGCTGATGACACCAAGGCCACGGGTTCGGATCCCTATATAGGGATGGCCGATTAGCTCACTTGGGAGAGCGCATGGTGCTGACAACACAAAGTCAAGGGTTGAGATCCCCTTACTTGTCATCCTTTTAAAAGAAAAAAAAGAGAAAAAATTACATTTGGGTAAAACCTGGAAGTTTTTTGTTTCATATTATATAGACAGAGCTGGAAAAACTACTCACATTAATTATGTGATTTTACAAACAGAAAAGCAGAGGGGAAGTTCAGTGTCAGATAAAGTTCAGGTTTACTAAGTTCAAATGAATTCAAGACTTAAAAGAGGTTATTATGTTTTACCTGGAGTTTTTGCTCCTTATGTCTTAATATTCCATTCTTTTCAAGAGAGGGTGCCACTACCATTTATTCAAACAGTATTTCTTGAACACTATAATGGATCTGGCTCTGTTCCAGGACCCTGGTATCTTAGAGTTTACCTTTTAGTGGAAGTAGACAAATATATGTAACAAATGTATGTCAGGTACTGCTAAGTGCTTTGAAGAAAAACAAATGAGGGTAAAAGAGATAGTGTCAGGGTGAAGGGAAAGTGACAGTAATGTTATATGGAGTAATAATATTTTGATAGAAACCTGAGGTAGGAACATGCTTGGTATATTCAAGAAGCACCAGAGTCTTAATGCAGGACAAGTTTGGGGTATGAGATGAGAGTTCAGTTGTGCTTATGTTCTATCTGAGGTGCTTACTAGTCATCCAAGTGGAAGTATCAAGTAATCAGGTAGTACATGTTTGGAGTAAAGGAAGAGGAATTAGGGCTTAAACAACCAGCAAAAGAGACTGAGCAGACGTGGTCATGGAGAAAGAGGTTGGTTTCCCAGAAGCTAAATAAAAAGTGTTTTAAGAAGTGTAGATGAGGATAAACAATGTCACATACTGATGATAGGTTCAATAAGGTGAGGACTAAGAAATAACTATTGGATTTGGGAGTGTAAAGATCATTGTCAGGGCTGACCCCGTGGCTCACTCGGGAGAGTGCAGCGCTGGGAGCAATGAGGCCGTGGGTTCGGATCCTATATAGGAATGGCCGGTGCACTCACTGGCTGAGTGCGGTGCAGGCAACACCAAGCCAAGGGTTGCAATCCCCTTACCGGTCACAAAAAAAAAAAAGATCATTGTCAAACTTGTGAGCTGAAAGAGCAGTTTCAGTGAAGTTGTAAAGACAGAATCCAGATTGGAGTGGGTTCAAAATAAACTGATGAGATGAAGTAGAGATAATGGATTTGACCAGTTTTTTAAAGACATTTTGGTGTAAAAGGAGGGTAAAGAAATGTGGTAGAAGGTATGCTTTAAATGGTTGAAAAACATTGTTAAAACGCAGTGTCCAAGTCAGGGCACATAAACTCACTTAAGATGGGTTTATTTGGTCCTTTCTATGTTTTGGTCTAGCTCATCTTCAGATGGCCAGTAAAAAGTATAGGAAATTTTAGCAGTGAAATTATCATATAGACACACTGTTGCAGTTAATTCTTATTATTCTGAGTATATAATCATTACATTATGCTTTGGGTCTCTGTTTGTAATATTTCACTTAATCTTCATAACATCTCATTGAGGTAAGCACAATTAGACTTATTTTATATAATAAGGAAACTGTGGTTTACAGAAGTTAAATAACTCCTAATTTACTGAATTTGGCCAAGCCAGGGAGACTGGTCTGGGTTTGTTAGGATATATAAGAATGATGATAGATTATTCCCAAAGTAAATATTAGGCAATGCAAAGCATGTCCATATGCTAAGGATGCTATCCATGCCTCTGTCATTTTCTCAGGGAGGATCATCTAGGACATGGGTGTAGGCAGCCTGAATGCATGAAGATGTCCACCAGTCTGAAGAATAGGGAATTAGGGGCTCTCTACCATTATACCACCAGCATTCAAAAACAACTTCTACAATATGCTACAGTACTTCTGTTACTTGGCAAGCTTCATCACCCGGGTGTACTGTCCAGGCTCCAAGCCTTGAAATTCTCACTGTGTCAGTGCTAGGGGAATCTTCCCTTATCTAAGTCTGTGCTTTCAGACCTAAAGGTTTTCTGTTTATATTCATAGTCACCTACTATTAAGTAACAGGCCGTGGATTCAAATTCAGTCGTGACTCATTCTGAAGTCCAAGCTGTTAACCACTACACTATGTCACCCTTTTCAGACTAATACATCAGACTGGATTCACTCATTTCTCATTCTTTATTGGTTATATCCCAGTTAAAAATCTTACCCTACTAACCCACTCAATTTTTCTTATCTTGAAAACTTTTGACTGAGGATGTATTAACTCAGAATACTAAGATAAGTGTTGGCAAGGTTTAGTAAAAATTTAAGGAAGTTGTTTCCCAGCTTCAGTGTTACTGTAAACTTGTCTAAGGAAGTTACTCATTTATTCTGTTCCTTTTAAAAATTATAAACATGGGCCGGCCCGGTGGCGCACTGGAGAGTGCGCCGCTTGGGAGCGCAGCGGCGCTCCCGCCGAGGGTTCAGATCCCATGTGGAGACCGGTTCCCACTCACTGGCTGAGCGCGGTGCGGGCGCAACACCAAGGGTTGCGATCCCGTTGCCGGTCCCCGGTACGGGCACGACACCGAGGGTTGCGATCCCGTTACCGGTCAGTAAAAAAGACAAGGAAAAAAAATAAATAAATAAAAAATAAAAATTATAAACATAACGTATTCTGTCAAAACTTGTTTTTGATGCCTAGAAATTTAAAAAAAAAAAAAAAGAAATTTGTGAATACCTGAAAGATTTGGAACCAATATTTTAAATATGTGAAGAGAAAAAGAATAATAGAATAGCTTAAGTTTTTGCATTCTTATATATTTTAAAATTCATAAAAGTATAAGGTAGACCAGTGTTTCTCAACAGCGTATATAGCACACTCTCCAGGGGATGTTTGAAAATGTGTTTATGTATTGTGGAAATTGGTTGTCAAAATGACTGCAGGTGTTACTGGCAGGCACTGAGGCTATTGCCTACAATGTGCAGGACAATCTTATACAACAACAACAAAATTATCTTATTTGAAATGTCAGTGATGCTCCTATTGAGAAACTTATTTATAGATTAAAAAATCGTGCAATATAAAGTAGCATGGTGAAACCAAGGAGTAACAAAGCTGTAATTGGCTAACATTACCACCTGGTGATTAGCATGGGTGAACCGTCAGTTTCTTTGGGTAACTACCTTGGCCAGGGGTAGTTTCCCAGGAAGGAGGGAGAACTCTGGTATGCATGGGGAGGGGGATAGGGCTATGTCCAGCATTTACACTACATTCCACCCCTACATTCAACTATTCCACCCTCACAGTCTGTGTCACATTAATCTTCCTCATGTACCCTACATGGAATAGCATATTGCGCATTGTCCGTAGCAGACCCAACATGGCAGATAGTGGGAACTCCGAGCAGACCTAGCAGGCTAATCTATTATGTACTCAGGTCAGGGTCGCAGCCCACTGAAGGGAGGTGTTCCCTGTGGTCATACTAGGGATGAGAAGAAAATTTTTTAACAGGTACTAAAAGTGACATGATGTTTATCGAGTAACACACAAGCAACAGTTTTATCTTGAGACTATGGTTACACTACGCGGGGGCTTCCCTGATTTAGCATACCAAGCCCTGTCAGGTCCAGGGGCTATTTTATCTATGATGGTAGCAAGGGGAGACCCAAAAACTCCATAGGGAAATAATAATAGTCCCTTTCTGTATAATCTGATCTGTGGGGTTGTGACACCTCATGATATTTGACCTTTGTCCTATTACTGATGGAAAGATCTCTAACCCCTTTTCTATTCCTTCACCCCAGGAAGACAACAGGGAGTACCAGCATGGTTCAGTTTGAATATCCCAGGCCAGTGGAGTGTACTCACTCCAAGTACTATGTCCTGAGGGCCTGGCAATAAGAAGTTATTTTTGCTTCCCCATTGAGGTCTTAGTGAAGTCTCTAAAGTCTTAATTTGCGGTCTTATGGCCACTGTCCAGTCTCCATCAGTGTGTCCAGCAGGGAGGGGGCGACCCAATCTGGGCCTCTCATTCAGTGTCCATAGGGCTTCTGCTAACCTCATTGTCCACCCCTGCAGGGTGTGCTGTTCTGTATTCAAGGCCTCCTTAAGCATTCCATTGTATCTTTCCATGAGACCTGCTCCAGTTGGATTATAGGGAAGATGAAACTTCCAAGTGATGTTATGGGCATTGTCCCATTGTTGTACCTGTTGCCCAGTGAAATGGATGCCTTGATCACTCAATGACTTCAGGGGTTCCATAGGCAGCCATGAGTTGTGTCAGTCCTCTGATTGTTGTTCTCTGGGTGGTCCATTTGCTGGGGTAAGCTTGCATAATACCTGTACAGGTGTCTACATAAGTTAATGCATAACAAGACTCTTCTGATAAGGGGAGTGGCCCTATATATCCTATTGGCCAATGATTCAGGGGTGCATCTCCCCTACACACCTGTCCCATCTCTTGGGGAAGCTTACGTGGATGTCGTTCTGCACAGACAGGACAGTTCTGACAGGCAGTCACAATGTCAGCATACTGGATTGATAGCCCCCAGGCTTTGGCCACTTCCCATAGTGTCTTTTGTCCAGTGTTTTTTATTTTCTTGTGTGAAGATGTGGCCCCAGGCAGCCACATCTTCAGTGGGGGCTTCTACCATCTATCACACATTGTCCAGGGCGTTGGCCTCGTCCTTGCCCAGGCTGCCCCATGGGTTGTGCCCAGACACATGGTACATAGTCACTGATTTATATTGGCAGATCGCATATATATCTTGCCACATGTCCTGACCCCACAGGGGCTTATTCATGATCAGCCAGTCCTCTGTTTTTTCCATTGGGGCAGCCACAACATGAGACCGTTAAAAACTGCCCATCCATCAGTACAGATGGTTACGAGGCCTTTCTCTTTGGCTATACCATCCATACTGCTCGCAGTTCAGCCTATTGGCTGATTTGCCTGGTGCTGTCATCTATCCAGATGATATCAATTGACAGTTGGCTTGCAATGGCTTTCCATCAAGGGGGATGCCCTCGACAGGAGCTGTCAGTATACCAAGCCTCTTTTCTGACACTGGCAGCACATCTTCCTTAATGGGGAAGGGGGTCAATACTGTGGGTTCAGCAAGCACATTATCTGGGTCCACAAATTTTGACAGGTCCCAATAACTGCTGTAGTTTGTGGCTCAAGTGACTTGTGGATAACTTACTAACACTGTTGCAGGTAGGCACGCCACTTGGTCATCGTAGTAGTCTGAGCACTGGAACTGCAGTATCGCTTGGAGATGTCATGAATCCATCCAGCAATTGGCAGTGCAGTCCTCACTGTCACAGCTGCCTGTCCAGTGACTGGTTCTGTGACTAGCAGTGCTTGGCAAACAGTGTTTACTTGTTGCTCTGTGGGGCTATTGGGCCTCTGTTCCTTTCCATGTCTGGGACCAAAACCCTATGGGGAGGCAAGCTTTCACCTGTCATTGCCATAACCTCCAAGCATAGCCCTCCTGGGAAATTTTTACATCCAATTCAGAGGGTAGTACTGGATTTAGAACACTCAATGCTTGCATGCCCCCCTGCTGCTGCTTTTGCAGAACCAAAAGCAGCTTGGCATTCAGAAGAAGTCCAATCCTATTGTGCTCCCTTTTTATTTTAACTAGTTTGTATGGAGGCCTCACTATTTGAGCTAAATGGGGAATAAACACCCTCTGGTATCCTAACCCAGAAATACCTGTAATTGTTTAGCAGTAGTTAGCCTAGGGTATGCCTGAATCTTATCTCTTACCATGGAGGGCATTACTTTTGTCTTACCCAACCAAATAACAACCAAGAATTTGACAGATAATCCGGGTCCCTAGACCTTGTTTTGGTTTATAGCCTATCCCCTCCTCTGTAGATGAGTGATAAGGGATGGTGTAGCCTCCTCCAAATCTGTAAGAGAATCAGAGGTTAACATAATGTCATCAATATAATGGAATAGTCTCACTGACGGAGGCGCCATCCATTTTTCCAAGTCTTCCACGTCCATTTTGTGGCAGATGGTAAGGCTATGCACGTAGCCCATCAGTAAAACCATGAATGTCCACTGGCATCCTTCCCACATGAAGGCGAATTGGTCTTGACTGTCTGGATGGTTATCAATACTAAAGAAAGCATTAGCCAAGTCTAATACAGCATGATATGTTCCCAGTTTAGTTCCTTATTTATTCATAATATCAGTAATGTTAGATACAGCCTCATGTAATGGGGGATAGCTTATTTAGTTACCTGTAGTCCACAGTCATTCTCCAGATGCTGTCTGGTTTAAGGAAGGGCCACAAAGGGGAGTTATACAGACTATGGGCTGGGAATATTATTTTTACCTTGGCTAATTCCAGTATAGTTTCCCCAATTTTCTTGTGACCCACTGGCAACCAGTATTGCTTAGTTGCCACTATTCACCAGGGTGATGGAAGTTGCACCAGAGGATACTGTGTTTTACCTCTCTGTACTTCTTTCATAACACTACTTCGTAGGCAAAACTGCCCCACACTAGTATGCAAACACAAACCTTGCAGTATATTAGTCCTGAGTATGTATTCCCTGATCGGAGAGATATACACAGCATGTTCCCTGGTGGAGAGCCCCCCAATCCTTAAAGTTAACTTCACCTTTCTTACTTCAATGGATTGCCCACCATACCTATCTACAACAGTAATCAGCCCCTCGAATTTTGATGGATTCCCATATATCAATGTACATTCAGATCCTGTATCTACTAAGGCAATCACCCTTTGTTTGTACTGCAGAGACCAGTGTACAGCAAACTCAAAATGGGGCCTCTGGTCAACCGAGACAGCTCACCTTTCCTCCATCACTTGGCCCCACCCCTAGGCTTGGGACCAAGGGAACATGAAATCTGTCTCGTCTTCCTCTGGAGGAGCACAGGGCTCCACTTGGGGTGAGCTAAAGAGGCCCCCCATAGAGTTGTGATTTCCTGCACATCCCCTTATCAGCCACGACTCCAATTACTTTTCCGGCAGGGGCTGAATCTGTTTCTCTTTGGGCCGCTGTTGCCACAATTTAAGCAGTGTTATATTCGGCTGCTTATCTAGTTTGGGGGGGTCAACCCCTTCCTTAGTTAGGTCCATCCACAGCTGTTTTCTAGTATCTTTCACTGGTTCTTTCTGATCTCCTTTTTTCCCTCTTTTCCCTTTTGGTGTGGCTTCTTTTTACCTTACGAATCCCTTTCTTTTGTCATATAATTTCATTTTCTCCTAGATCAGCTATGGTTTGTGCTGCCCTTTGAACTGATTTCCCTACTAGGGGTGACAGAACAGATACCAGTGTTCCATAGCAGCTACTGGTAGCCATCATATAATCCTGTCTTTCATTCCTCCAGTAAATTGCACGAAGTCCAGACCACAAAAGGGTCTCTTGTCTCATCTCAATTTCCTAAGGAATTTTTGCAACTCCTCTGTAGTAGACCACCGAGGGGACACTCCCAGGATGCTCCCTTCATCAGGCCATGTGGCACGACAGCCTGCCGTGATCCACGTCAACAGGGAGGCATATTTGTCATATTGCCCTGCTCCATAAATGCGCTGCTGGAGCAAGGGATGATTGGTGACCACCTCCATTTTTACCAGCTCATTCCCTGACAATATTATGCCACCGGCCCCCATATCGCATAAACAGAGCAGCCACCCGGGAATGCTTTCTATCCCTTTCTGCCGAAACTTAGTAGCCAGTTCTACCAGCTCTGCCGAAGTGTAAGGGTGGGCGCTTATATGCGTATATTTTAGTGGAGGAGGTAAATCTTGGGCGTTTTGCCATTCTGTTCACTCTTGCCTAGTCTTAAGCTTTGTATTATTGCTGGTCTAGCCTGAGATCGCCTGCTTTATGATCAGTTACCCCCACTTGGAAATTCTCATCTCCCTCATCTGAGGTATCGATCTCAGAAGTGGGCTCCCATTTTCTAGGGTTTCACTCTGGATTTGAAATTGCCACACGGGATCTTAGCCTGCAGCAGCCACTTTCCTTTTATTTTCCTAAAATGGCATGCCAAATAGTGCAGCTGGTCAGTGACTGACTCACTGTCATATCCTTGTTATCAACCTGAGTTTAAAAAGCCTCTCTTTCTAATCTTAATGCTTCCTTTAACCTTTGTCCTTGATTTTGCGACTCAGTTTCCTTCTCGGTTGCTAGCCTGAGCCCGTGGAGGAGAGGCCATGCTACTGTGGCAGCAGTGGCCTGTATTCTTTATTCCTTTGAATACCTCCTCTTTCCTCGACTGCCTTCCACACGTCTAGCAGTCCTGCTTCTATTTTCAGGGTGTCTCCATACTCACACAGCGGTTCCCAGTTAACAAGCTGGCGATATCAAACCGCATTGAACCAGTGGCCCATCCAGGTATTTCCCACTGCAACATTCCTCCCATACCCTTCATCTCTCCCGCAGCTGCGTCAATGGAGAGTTTCTCTGGAATAGACTGCCAACTACACCAGTTGTATCATGGGAGCCCCAAATCTGAGAGGGCACTTGTGTAGTGTTTGTCTATTCCAAAAAACTCACCCCGTATTTCAACAGGTAGAGACATTGGTTTGTTAGACTTACAGTAGTCACTGACAGCAGCTGGCCAACTAGGTATCCACACCACCACGGGACACATACAACAGTTACGTAGAGAACAGATCAAAGTAGGGGTGTAAATCATTTGCATGCTTAGCACAGACCCTCACCCAGCTCACATAACTCAAAGCCCATGGGAGATCTGGCTGAGTAGATAAGTTAATCTACTGGCTATTCTCTAGAGTGCTTTAACACCAGCATGCTATTTCATTTCCTACTTCCTCCAGTCTTTCATTTGTCTTAAAGGGGATGTGCCTTTCCTTGGGTAAGTACTTGGGCAGGGGTAGTTTCTCAGAGGGGGAAGGGGAACTCTGGTATGTACAGGGAGGGGGAACAGTGCTGTGTCCAGCGTTTTCTCTACAGTGGTGTTGTAGGAAGAATGCCAAACTAAAAGCTTGTATTCTAATCCAGGCTCTGCCAGTAAGTAGCTATCTGTTCCCTCATCTGTAAAATTAGTGACTGGACTCCATGATTTCTGAGGTCCCTTCTAGTTCTTGTATGCTGCTACTATAGAATCAGATAAGGATTCAAATCCAGCTCCACAACTTACTTCCTCTGTCACCTTGGGAAGGTTACTTCACTGCTATGCCTCAGTTTTCTCAACTTATGAATGAAGATTATGATAGTTCTTAAGTCATAAGATTGTTGTGAGGAGTATTTGAGAAGTACTGTGTGTCAAGTACTTAACACAGGGCATATGTAATGCATGGTAGGAGCTCAATGAGTATTAGTTTCTCAGTATTAGTTTGCTTCAAAAAAATATTATCCAAAAAACGACATGAATCATAGTTGCTTAGTGTAAAAAAAAAAAAAAGTTGATCACATCTGTACATCAAGGAAAAACAGTCCCATTTTTAAAGAAAAATAAGATATTATAAAAGACCTTCTGTGAGAAGAAGATCTCTATAAGTTGGAATCTTTGGAAAAGACTTGAAGTAAGGAATCAATATATAGTCATGAGAGATCTTATTAGAGAAAAGCTTCCGTAGTGGGCATGTTTGTTAAACAGAGTAAGAGTCTTGAATGCCAGGTTGAAGAAATTGTAATATTAGTAGTAGGTAATAAGAAACTACTGGAGCTTTTAGAGATTTGTTTTTATTTCCCTAATAACACATTGATATCAATACATGTAAATCAACCTGACAGGCTAATAATCATAGTTTAAAATTTAGGTCCTAAATTTCGAAAAGTCACTACTCTACCAATTTTAGTTTCAGACACACAGATGAGTTAATGAGACTTGAAATACTAAATATGGTTCAGGAAAAAGGTAAATACCAAACTGTAAGAATTAACACAGATAACAATGAGAAGCAAGTAATACTTTTTTGTTTTTTTAGGCATCAAGTATGGTTTCATCTTTTTCTTAAAAATCAACAAGATTTTTACTTTTGTTATTAAAATTATTTCATAAATTGAAAATAAGGAGTACTTTACAAGTATAGTTACCAGGTTCTATAGTAATTCAGATTTCTGTTGATAAAATGGCTTTATATGTAAAAGGATCCCAATTTACATGTATCTTGTTTCAATCATGTAGTAAAGGAGGTAATAATTATGTGTTATAAAGAAATGATACTGTTTGAAGTGATCATAATTAACCATATTGTCAGTATTGGCTGACACAGACAGTTGCTAGCTAGCTACAGATTTATCAGTGATATCACATGAAACATGATTTGGAGACATCAGGTATTTCTACAGTTTAATTTAATGACTTAGGCTCAAGTTTACAAAATGCAGTTACTCTTTCAGTGCTAACTAGACAGTTTGACTACTGAGTAATAGCTACATTAACAAAAGAATTTCACTTGTTCTTTATATGTCTATCTTTTTATCAACAAGTTTTTTCTTTCTTTTTTTTTGCGGGGGGGTCAGGGTTCCAGTTGAGCCATCTTCTCTCTTGTCACTATCACCAAGTCACAATCAGGTAATTTTTAGTAGATTTATTTTTTCCTTTTAGTTTTGATTTTTTAAAACTAAGATGGCTTTCTTTTATAATATTTAAATTGTCATTAATTGCCAGATATTTGTAAACTTTACTACCAGTCTCCTCAGTCATACGGTTAATATAACATGTACATGATACTTTGTCTAAAAATGGTGTTTTTAGACACCAGACAGAAAATAAATCTTTACCAACATGATGGCTGTATTGGTCCATTTCTGTTGCTTGTAACAAAATATTTGAAACTGGGTAATTTATAAGAAAACAAAATTTATTGCTTACTGTTTTGGAGGCTAGTAAGTCCAAAGTCCAGGGAACACAGCTGGTGAAGGCTTTCTTTGGTGATGACTTCAGTGACAGCAGGGTATCACATTAAGAAGATGGTGGAGCAGAGAGAGCAAAGAGATAGTTCCTAATATACTCTCTTTTTAAAGCCCTCCAAACCACGCCCATGACCACCATTTTTAATCCATTCACTACTGCATGGTCCTACAATCTAATTACCTCTTCAAGGCCCCACCTTTCAATTACCATAATAGGATTTGCCACCCTCAACATTACAGTGGGGATTAAGCCTCAATGAGGTTGACGGGAGCATCAATCTATAGCATTCCACCCCAAACCCCTCCAAAACTCTTGTCCTTTTCACACACAGATACATTCATTTCATCCCCAAAGTCTTAACTTGTTTCAACTCAAAAGTCCAAAGTTCAAAGTCCCATCTATGAAATCAAAACAAGTTATCTACTCCCAAGAAACAATGGTGGAACAATCATAGGGTACATATTTTTGTTCAAAAAGGGAGAAATAGGCTAAAAGAAAGGGGTTACAGGTCCCAAACAAGTCCGAAACCCAACAGGGCAGGAATTAAGTCTCAAAGCTGAAGAGTCATGTACCTTGACTGCATGTTCAGTGTCCTCTACATGCTGGTTCAGGGGTTGGATCCCCAAGTCCTTGGGTAGCTCTACTCCTATGGCTTTCCTGGTCTGAAGCCATGCTTCAGTTCTCACAGGCTGGCATTACACACTGGTAGCTCCACGATTCTGGGATCTCCATGGCAGTCTTGCTCCCATGACTCCACTAGGCTTGGCACTGTTGGGGTTTTTCTGCAGCAACTCCAACCCAACATTTCTGCTTGGCATTGCTCTAGTGAAGGCTCTGTGCAATGAATCCGCCCCTGTGACAGATTTCTTCCTGGGTCCTCAGGCTTTATTCCAAACATCCTTTGAAATCGGGGAGGAGGCTCCCAAGCCTCCACAGCTCTTGCATTCTGCAAGCCTGCAGACCTAACACCACATGGATACTGCCAAGGCTTCCACCTTATGTTTTCCAAATCTGTGGGTCCAGCCACACTTGGGGCCAACTTAGCAGCCAAAGCAGCTGGGGTGCTGGTGCTGGAAGCTGCTTCCCTAGGGGGCCCTGTGTAGCAAGCCAAGGAGGGTGCTTCAGGGCTGTACCCCAAGACCATTCTGTACCCAGAGGCTTCTGCAGTACCTTCAGGGCCTTTCCCCCTTTCTCTTGATAATCACTTTCTTTTGTAGTATTCCTTTTAATAAAGGGCCCTTGGGCTACCCTTGCTTTTGTTGCCAGGCCGAAAGTTTTCCAATTTTTTGCCTTCTGCTTTCTTTTCAATTATAAATTCTGGTTTTACCTCATGCCTTTTCTGCCATAACTCAGCATAGGCTGTTGCAAGTAGCCGTTCAGCTTCCTTAATGTTTTGCTGCTTAGAAGTACCTTCTGCCAAATACTCTGGTTCACAACTCCTAAATTCCAACTTCCACAAAGTTGTAGGACATGGACACAATGCAGCCAAATTCCTTGCTAGTTCACAGCAAGGGTGATCTTTGCCCCAGTTTCCAATAAACTCCTTAATTCTATCTGTAGAGGTCCTACAATCTAATCACCTCTTCAAGGCCCCACCTTTAAATTACCATAATAGGATTTCCCATCCTCAGGTTACAGTGGGGATTAAGCCTCAGGTTGAGGGGGGCATCCAATATACAGCAATGCCTTTATAATACATATAAGATCAGTACAAAGATGAGAAAAGATTAGCAATAAACACATTTCCACATTTCAAGAAACGCTAGGTGACTACAAAGTAAACTGCTTGGGTCAACAGTAGTTCCCTAGATTGATAAGTAATATTGATAAGTTGATCCTTATCCCCACTTGTATATGCAAAATGATACTTTTGTTCCAGTTACCACATACAGACTTGGAACTTCATCGGAGAAGAGAACAGTTAGTAGAGCGCACTCGAAGAGAGGCACAGCTTGCTGCCCTACAGTATGAAGAAGAGAAAATACGAACCAAGCAAATTCAGAGAGATGCTGTCCTGGACTTTGTCAAGGTGAATCATTTGAATTCATTGAATGATACTCTTAAAGTTATTTAGAAGTAAGTGCTTTTTTTTTTTTTTTTGCTGAGACTTTTGGTTTTTATTGTCCTAATTAAAATATCAACTTTTTTCTCTCATTATAAGGAATCTTGACTAAACAGTGTGATTGTCTCTCCTCCTTGTGATTATTTTACTCTTTAAAGTAATTTCTTCTACTTAATTAGCAGTCTGTCATCGGACATATCAGCTGCCATTTCCCCAATCTCTAGTGTCACAGTAATGATCAATAAGATAATGCAAGTAAGAGTGCTGTGTAAACTGTAAAAATGCCATGGAAAAGTAAACTATTATTATCAGAACCTCTCCCCATCTTTTTCACTCTACTAAATACCAAAACTTTGCTAGGCTTACAGGCTTAATCCCTTATAGTCATCTTTGATTCCTTCCTTTTTGTTGTTCTCCATACCCACTCAATTAACAACCCCTGTTAATATTTCCTTAACATTTTGTAGCCTCTATAGTAGCAACTAAACCTTGTTAATTTTATTTTGCCTATATTACTTTCCTTTTTGTTCTGAAATTGCCTTGGATTTTTTCTTCATAATTAAATAATTATTTGTAATTTTGTTTGCTAAATACTTTACTCCCTACTACATTCCTAGATCTTAGCAGGTTATAGCCCATAGTAAAGCTCAATAAATATTTGTTAAATGAATAATTAAATGAATGAATCACTCTTGTCCTCTAAAAGCTTTCTCTGCTGTGTTTCATAACTTTAGCCACAGACTGTCTTCTTTAAGTACTATATACATATCTGTTTTACTTGATAAATTCTCATTTTTTTGTATTTATCAAGCCCATGATGATGATCTTTAGCTCTCTTTTTGGCTTGATTCCTTTTCATCTAACAAGTTCTATTGCCTATTATTTTCTTTCTAAATTTAGGCAAAAACTAAAATTAATGTTCCTACAAACAGAAGTTTACAAAGGTACCTCTCTTAGTCTCTCCCTCTCTCAAAACCTTCTGTCTACCCTGAGATGTTTCCTCCTTTTGTGCCTTCTCCCCTCCTCTAATAATGAAGAGTTACTTAGCTAAGAACTGTTATTATGTTAATGACCATTTTATCATTGTCTCCTTTACCTTCTATCACTGTATTTTTGCTCAAGTCATTTAATGCTCACATACTATCTCTCCTAATTTGTCAAACCATTTCCCTTTCCCTTAATTCCCTATTTGATTTGTTACCAAATAAAAACATTTTTATATAGTCCTTTTAAAACTAATCAGAACACTTTACTGCTTTATTTAATCTTTGTAATAGGAGAGATGGAGGTATTCACATTTCACAGATAAGGAAGCTGAAGGTTTAAGGAAATTATGCATTGTAGTCATATACAGTAAATTAGTTTTCACAGTCAGGAGGCAAGCGTAGATTTCCTAAAGCCTAACTTGTTCATTTGTTCATTCATTGATTTGATAGACCTTTATGGAATGCTGGTTATATGCCTATACAAGGAATGTAAAGATGCATAAAATTAAGTCCTGCTCACCATGTACAGCTTGGATTTCATGAGGGAAATGAAACAAAAAAACCAAAAAAGACAGCTTGTAGTACAAATACCACTTTTATATCCAAGACAAAGGAAGAGTTTGAGAACAAGTATCATTCGAATTGACCTCAAAGGGGGTCAATATAGGACTCTGGAAAATGGGTAGGTAGGATATAGCCAGGAAGGAAAGAATGAATGATGGTGTAGAGGCACGTTCATTCTAGGTTGAGGGAATTTAAACAGGAAGGGAGCTAGGAATGAGCTTGTATGACTTTATACATTTAAAACAATGGCACTTAAGGGGAATACCAGCTTGCTTAGAGAGTTTGTGTTGAAGAATAATAGGAAAGGGCCGGCCTGTGGCTCACTCGGAAGAGTGCGGTGCTGTTCACACCAAGGCCACGGGTTCGGATCTGATATAGGGATGGCCGGTTCGCTCACTGGGTGAGCGTGGTGCTGACAACACCAAGTCAAGGGTTAAGATCCCCTTACCGGTCATCTTTTTTAAAAAAAAAGAATAATAGGAAAAATGAATTAGTGAGATGGTGAAGATGATGATAAAATTTTATTGAATTATTTATATTAACTCCTCCAATACTATAAAATAGGTACTGTTATTATTCTCTTTTTATGGATGAGGAAATTGATGCTCAGAGAGGATAACAATTTTCCAAAGTTTAAATATTCAGCTAGTCAGTGGTAGAGTAAGGATTCTAACAAGGCAGGCTGGCTTCAAACCCTACTCTCTGACCCCACGGTGCTGTATTGCCTCTCAGTAATTAATAATGGCTAACCCTTACTATAGTCTAAGTGCTGTTCTACGCATTTTACATAAATTAACTCATTTAACTTGCCTTCTGTAGAAGTCACACAGCTAGTAAGAGATAATCACATTGTAGACAGTCTTGGTTAAATGTCAAATTAGAGTTTGATCTTGATCTATTAGGCAGAAGAAAACAATTCTTTAGGAGAAAAACATGAGAAGAGATACTTACAAAAAACTAATCTACTCATGTTAGAATAGGTTAGGAAAAAAGAGACTAAAAGGAGAAAAATGAAACTGAAATTGCAATAATTATATTACAGTACAAAATGAAGGCATAAAATTAGATGATTTCTAAAGTTTCTAAGGATTGGCAGTGGCAAGAGCTTAGAATCAGAAATATCTGAATTTGAATTCAGCTTTGCCACTCACTATGCGCTTGACTTTTGTGTAACATACTTTGCCATTAGTTTCCAACTTTGTGACCTTGCACATGTCGTATAACCTCAATTTTCTTATGTCTAAATGTATTATTATATTTGTTTATCTCACAGAGTGAGAAGAATCACTTGAGATACTAAGAACATATTCTAAAACACTGACTACACAGGTGTTATAATGTTGTTATTTGACAGCATAACAGAAATTAGCAAACTGGGAAAATAGCCAGTTTTTGTTTGTGTTTGGTATGTTGAATATAGGGTGACAGTTGGGTTTCCAAGTGGAGAGTTTCTACAGGTAGTTGAAAATACAAACCTGAGATTTGGCTATTAGGAGAGAGCTACAGTTGTTGGCATTAGAGTGATATGTGAAGCCATTAGAGAGAGAGAGTGAGTTTACTGAGAGAATGTAGTAAGAGATCAATACTCTATGAAATATATTTGTATAGGTGTACATAATTTTTTTTACATTACTATTTATAAATACTTTTAGATGTATGAAAGTCCTGTTTGTCAATTTGTTGCTTTTCCTCATTTAAAGTATAAGATATTTAAGGGATGGGGCAACATCTTCTAACCAGTAAATCTGGTAAAGTGCTATATATGAGATAAATTAATGTGAGTGATTATTTTAATAAATAAATTTATTATTTCTAGAGTTCCAGAGTCTAACCAATTTGCCTTTTTGGGGGTTTGGGGGTGTTTAGCAAAAAGCATCACAAAGTCCACAAAAACAACAACTCCACTTAGATGGTGAGGTAAGTCTATGTAATCACCTTATTTTTGGGATTTATTATTCCTGCAATGGAAATGAAACGTTTTACATGTGATTTTCATGTTTTCAGTGATCAAAATATTGTCATTTTTTTCTTTTCTCCCTCACAAAATTCTACTTATGAGGGAGAAGAAGATACAGGCCAATGAGTGTATCAGAATCTATAAATGGGGGCTTTTTTCATCTATACACATCCATCTAGAGATTATATTTCCCTTCTCCATCCCCACAAGAGGCATCACTCCCCTCATCCATTTTCAAACCATACTGTGTAATGAGAGATAGTCCTGAGAGCTGTATCTGGCACAGGTCAATGGAGTAGATATTAAACAAAAAAGACTCTCTACATAGTATTTCAGCTTCAGTGGTCATTTCAATATTACCAATTATACTTCATGCACATTTGTTTTTTAATATCAAGTAGTACATTGTTATTACAAGTTAATATATAAAATTAATTGATTAAACTTCTAAAAATCTATGCACTATTTTGATCCATTAAAATGACACCTACAATAGGCCGGCCCGTGGCTCACTCGGTAGAGTGCGGTGCTCATAACACCAAGGCCACGGGTTCGGATCCTGTATAGGGATGGCCGGTTTGCTCACTAGCTGAGCGTGGTGCTGACAACACCAAGCCAAGGGTTGAGATCCCCTTACCAGTCATCTTTAAAAAAAAAAAAAAAAAAAAAGACACCTACAATAAATATTTTTATTATACTTAGATTTCTCATTAACCATTTTCCTTTTATCTTTATCTTATAGTTTTTTTCAATTTATGATCATCACTTTAAAAATGCATAAAGGCATTGTTTTATGTGAATTTTGACTTTGCTTTTTGTAAAATAAGTTATTTGGAAATCTAACGCATAGGCTATACAAGCATCGGTTTTCCACAGTGTTTCTAAGAGCTCAGACTCTGTGGACTGAGCTAGCTGGGCAGCCTTCCACAGTGTTTTTAAAGCACAAGTGTTTCTGGTGTGGGAAAGTGTATTGTTTAAAATGTTTCAAATTATCCATTATAAGGATTTTTAAAAATATTTTTGGATATATGATCACTACTTTTGTTTATATGAGAAATTATATATTGGTATAATACTTGAAAGATTCACTCAATTGTTTTCAGTTGTCTTTCTTCACATGGTAATAATTCTATACAAATTTTTGGCAACCAAAGTTTGGTTAATTTATTTTAACTTTTTTACCTTAACATTTCCTTCTAGATGGTCATTCTTCTGTATTTCATTTTCTAAAAACTAAAGTTTCACAGGAAAATAACGTGTTCAATTTAGAATTTTCCACTGTACTCTTAATTTTGTCTGAGAAAGGTAGTGAAAAGATGACTAGTCTAGAAATCATGATTCTTAGGTTTACTGTTTAATTTGTCACTGGTTCACTAAATGACCACAAATTCTTTATGTTATTGCTATAGCCATACTTCAGCTTTCTCTTCTGTGAACAGAAAATAATCTCAGTTTCCTTTTTGCTTTGGAAGGTTTTAGGCAATAAGATCATATTTGAAGTCGTTTAAACTCTTTGGAAGAAAATCAGTACTCAGAAGCAACTTTTATTGGCCATTACGGTGCATGATGATTGTGAATCCAGATGATTGTGAATCTGATTCTATATGTCAGCATCTTCAAAAGTGTGTCTTAATACAAGGGTAGTCAAAAAGTTCATGGAACGATGAAATTACAATATAATACAGATCTTTCCATGAACTTTTTGAAGACCCTGTGTATGTTTCTTTCCTTGTGTGTATATTTGTGAAATACGTCACACATGTGCATAGTCTGTTTTTGACATTGCTTCATTTTTCTCCACCTCTCCAGTGTCCCTTCCCATCCAGAAGGTCTCAGCACACTGATGATAGTGCCTTGTTAGTGGTAAGAGTCTTTCACAGAATGGAGTTTTACATTGTTATATCTAGAAATCAAAGAATAGCTACTCTACTTCTCAATCAGAAATTATCTAAATACCATAAAACATGATGAGTGTCATTACTAAATGCTTTACAGAACTGTTTCCCTACATTACCATTTGATTTACCTAGTGTTACAGAGTTCTGCAGGTATGATTACACATCTTTGTCAGTGCTTTCAAAAGTAAAATATTTGCATTGAGAACTATATTGGCTTTGTATGTGTGTTGGAGAGAGAGAGGGTATAACATAATATTAGGTTTTTTTAAATGTTGTTCCTAATTCCAGGTGCACTTACTTTATTAATCATTAGTTTGGTTCATGAGTCACCTGTGTGTTAATTGGAGTCCCTTACCCCATGGCACTAATTACACAACTATATGTTTGCATCCTGTTTTATCATATATTTTAAGCTACTGAAAATCCCACACTATGGTTTTAAATACTTAAATCCCTAGATTAGTCCTTCATGCTCATTTTTTAAACTCAGGGAAACATTAACTGGAATGCTATCTACTGATCATTTCTAACACTGTTTTACTTTTATGCCTGTTTCATCAGCTGAAAATGATTATAATATGAGAGCTTTAAAGTGTTAATCTGCCTTGCAAAAGAATTCTAACCATTTATAGAACTGCTCTTCCCAACATGTTCTTTTTTTAAAAAAGAAAAAAACTCTGATCCATCATGTTTTATGTTATTTTTTTCACAGTAGTATTGAAAACTATCAGTTCAAAAATTTAGTGTCTGTAGCAATTCCTGTCTTCTGTTAGTAACTGCTGCCATTGTGTATAGTACTGCATGAACTGCATGCTTCCACATGAGATTCTGATTACATAAACTTCCATTGTCTGTTAAAATTTCTGTGTATTCTGCAATCTTCACTTCTTTCCGGATGGATAAAGCACATTTTAACTGAGCAGTCTTATAGATGAATACAGCTAACAACTTCTGGAGTTTTAGTGAAAGTTAATTGGCATAAGAAGCAAATAAATTAACATAGGAAATTTTTTTTTTTTCCTTTTTGTCTTTTTTCGTGTCCGGTAACGGATAGCAACCCTCAGTGTCGCGCCCGTACCGGACCGGGACTGGCAATGGGATCGCAACCCTCGGTGTTGCACCCGCACCTCGCTCAGCCAGTGAGCGGGAACCGGTCTGTATGTGGGATCCGAACCCTCGGCGGGAGCGCCACCGTGCTCCCAAGCGGCGCACTGTAGCAGTGCACCACCGGGCCGGCCCAATGTAGGAAATATTGAGAGCCTCTGATGATCCAGACACTATCAAAATTATCTCATCACTCCTCACAGTGACCTTAACAGTTAAAGTTAAACTTATCACCATTTTACAAATGATTTCTGAGGCACAGAATGCTTTGTCCAGAATGTGACTTGTCCAGGGTCACATAGCTAGTAAGTACAAGGCTGGGTTTGAATCTGGATCTGGCCAGTTCAAGAACTGCATTAAACACTATGCTGTGTTGTCTCCGTTACTGTAATTGAAAACAGTTTAGGAAACTGAAGATGAGATTTAATAACACATGTAGTAAGTGATGTAAGGCTGAGTGCCCAGACTTTTTTGTCAAGGAAAATTAAAATTTGGAAAAACAACAGCAAAATCCCCTTAGTATGAAATTTGAAATAGCCTTCAGCCATTTGTCAAAACACATACATTTGTATTTTAGTTGTCAGTATTCCTGTCTGATCTTCTAAATTAGATCGCCCTTAAAAGCAAAGAATTTCTTCTAAGTTAAATGGCCTTTAAAAGCAAATTTCACATTTCTTTGTATGCTAAATAGTGTCCGACCAACATTGTGCAAAAAGAGTCGTGTTTTAAATAATACCTCTGATCTTCTCAAAACTACTCTTTAAAGACTTCATATTATTTTTAAAGTCTAAACGTCATAACATGGCCTAGAAGCTCCTGCAATCTCTGGCTACTCTTTCCCTCTCCAGTCTCATCTCTGGGTTCATGCTGTACTAGCATTTATTTTTTCACCTCTTCAACCATGGTAAGCCCTTTCCTGCATCAGGACCTTTATAAATGCTGTTCCCTCTACATGGAATGCCTCTCCCTCCCTGTATATATCTCTTGATTATTTCCTACTCATCTATCAGGTATCTGCTTAAATGTCACATCTTTTAAATGGTTTTTCTGCAAACCTCCCTGACCCTTAAATCAAATTTATGTCCTCACTGTTATTTTTTTTCTTCAGAGTACTTTTAATTGGGTGTTTATTGTTTTATATCTCTCCCCTATTAGACTACTAGATTGTAAGCTTCATAGACACAAAGATACTCTCTGTTGTGTTTACCTTTATATACTCATTCCCCATTGTAATTCCTGGGGATATATTACATGCTCAGTAAATATTTCTTTTCTTTTTTTTTTTTTTTTAAAGATGACCGGTAAGGGGATCTTAACCCTTGACTTGGTGTTGTCAGCACCGCACTCTGCCAAGTGAGCCACGGGCCGGCCCCTCAGTAAATATTTCTTGAATGAGCATGTAAATGCTATGCATTTAATAACTGCTCAGTAAATTGTTTCATGGTCAGAAGGTCTGATGATATAGCAAAGTAACTGTTGAATTTGACTTAAAGACCTTGAAATGTAGGATTTGAAATAAGTATTAGTAACATTTAATATCAGTTACACTAACATTCTCTTAGGACTGCACCTCAAGCTCCTGTTGCTTTCAGTTATATCCCTCCTCATTGTAAGAGAGTATCTAGGCTCATTTCACTTCCTCTATTCCTTTTCTCTTTCTTTGTCAACATAATGGCTTTTAGCCTTTTTATATTTGAGATTGGCAGTAGGTCCAGTACATTTGATTAAAAGGAGGCCAAGAAAATCTAAACAGGTGAAGTATACACAGTGTATTGCTGTTGTCACAGTCTTGTTCCTTGGTACAACACTTCTTTCTGCCTTAAGATAGATTTTGTTGCACTAATACATTGTATGTTACATACTTTTGGTTTTGTTTTTGTCAAAGAAAAAATATATTGCCACCTATTGACTCATTAAAAATAGTTGTATTTATTTTATTGACCATAAGCATACCATTTTCTAAATGTCCACATGTGATTTTGTCATTTATCCTGTGATTCAGAAATGTGAGGTCCTAGTTTTAAATTTTTTAAAAAAATATTTAACTTATAAAGTCTTTATTATATTTAAGCTTTTGGCACTTTGTACTTTTAATAGGTATAATATGATCTAATGCCTGTTGTGAAAGTCTTGTCTTCTCTGATTTCCACTTCCCATGTGGCAAAGGAAAAAATTGTCATGTTTTGAGCTTCTCTTAGCTGTAATCAAAATTCTAGGGCCGGCCCGGTGGCGCACTGGATAGTGCGCCGCTTGGGAAGCGCGGCGGCGCTCCCGTCCGAGGGTTCGGATCCCTCCCGCTCACTGGCTGAGCGAGGTGCGGGAGCAACACCGAGGGTTGTGATCCCGTTGCCGGTCTCCGGTCCGGTACGGGGGCAACACTGAGGGTTGCGATCCGTTGCCAGACACGGAAAAAGACAAAAAAAAAATTCTATATACTAAGGGCCGGCCCATGGCTCACTCGGGAGAATGTGGTACTGATAACACCAAGGCCGTGGGTTCGGATTCTATATAGGGATGGCCGGTTCGCTCACTGGCTGAGCGTGGTGCTGACAACACCAAGCCAAGGGTTAAGATCCCCATACCGGTCATCTTTTTTTTTTTTTTTTTTTTTTTTTTTTTTTTTTTTTTTT
>NW_007726735.1:331967-374828 GCF_000696425.1 Galeopterus variegatus
CAACCCTCGGTGTTGCTCCCGCACCTCGCTCAGCCAGTGAGCGGGAACCGGTCTGTATGTGGGATCCGAACCCTCGGGCGGGAGCGCCGCTGCGCTTCCCAAGCGGCGCACTTATCCAGTGCGCCACCCAGCCGGCCCATACCAGTCATCTTTAAAAAAAAAAAAAAAAATTCTGTATACTAGATTTTTTTTTTATTTTTAATTGACAAATAATTATACAATAGATTCTAATATTTAGTATCTCTAACTGTATCTCTAATACATCTAACTAGTTTTATGTTGGTTGGTGAAAGATAAAGGATTCAAAGAAAAGGGAAATTCCACCTTATCCTCTCAGACGTTATTTGGACTTTTCCAGAGGCAGAAATGAAATGCTGCTTTATCCTTAACATATGATACCGAATCCTTGTGTCCTGTCTTGTCACATCAGAGCCATTAAATTGAATGATAATAAATCTAGTTTGGATTAATATTAAACAAATATTGTTCTTATTCATGCCAGTTCTGCTCAGTGAAAATGAGCTCTTTGACTGGATTTATTTCCCCCATATAGGAACAGCACAGGACTCATTAGTTTCAAGGCTGTTGTGTTAAAAATGTTGATATTCTCAGTTTTATTTCTATATAAAATTATTTTTAATAAATCATGCATCTCATTTCTTGATTAATGTGGTATGAAGTATTAAGAAAGTCCTGAATTATACAAGTGAAAAAACTATGTTGTATAAATGATGGGGTTTTTTTACTCAAAATATTCTTTTTCTGACCTCCCAATATCTTAGTAAACCATTCGAAAGTTTGTAAATGACCTTTTCTCTTCTAATTTCACTGGTCAGATCTGCCTGTCTGATATTTTGCTAACATAAATGCTGCCTTCTGTTTCTTCTCTTCTTCTTTTGAAATTTAGTCGCTGTCAGGGTTGAATCAAGTGGGCTGTGCTGCAACCCTGCCTCATTCTTCTGCCTTCACACCTCTTAAGTTATCTCTTGTAACTATAATTCACCAGGAAATTTGGGGAGGGAATATATAAGGGAGGTCTAAGATTTTCTAGTGGATTGGTGTAAGAACAATTTGAAATCTAGAGTTGTGTGAAATAATACCTAAGCTTATGAAACTATTTGAATTTAACTGATTTCACTTGAAATTTTTATTTGTTTTATTATTTATTTATTTATTTATTTATTTATTTATTTTTTTAAAGACCAGCAAGGGGATCCTAACCCTTGACTTGGTGTTGTCAGCACCATGCTCTCCCAAGTGAGCTAACTGGCCATCCCTATGTAGGGATCCAAACCCTTGGCCTTGGTAAAATCAGCACCACACTCTCCCAAGTGGCCACGGGACGGCCCCTCACTTGAAATTTTTTGAAAGTGATAAAATCATGCCAGAGATAATCATAGAGCCTGCATTAATTCTTTATATTCACATTCTGTTTGAAATGTCATTCTCATTTTCTTATGAAAGGTTTTCTTTTATCGTGAGTTATTATTTGACTTTGGTTAAATTTATATTATCAAATTAGTTCTGTTGTCTAATGTGCATGCAAAATAATTTGAGTCCCAGTCCATAAAACTATACCACTACCAGAATCCTCTACAGTAGAGGTCAGCCAACGCTGTCCCCAAGATCACTTGTTTTTGTAAATAAAGTTTTATTAGTACACAGACAATCCCTTTTGTTTATGCATTGCCTGTGGCTGCTTTTGCAGTAAACAGCAGTTAGAATAGTTGCAACAAGGCTGCAAGCCTAAAATATTTACTATCTGGCCCTCGAAGAAAAAAATTGCCAGCCTCTGCTTTATATCAGCAGTAACATTATGAGATGACAGATTCCACCTTCTAAAAAAATTGAATATAAACTCTAAAAATTAAGAACCTGTAATATTTTATTTTTTGACGGCCTCTAGGAATGGTAATTCCATTTTTGTTACCATATGTAAGAAATGATTAATAATTCTTACTGTCAAGAAGCTCCTCTCTTTGTCTAATTTTTATCTATCCTGCTGTGGTTTACACTTATTTCTTATTTTCTTTCCAGAGTAGAGGTTTAGCAATCTTTCTGTAAGAATCTTTATATTTGAAAACTATTACAATGCCACCCTTTTCTTCTCCCTAAAGAAATTCAGATCCTTTTACATGCCTTTCCCAGCCTGTCAATCCTTAATGAACTCTCACAAATTCTCTGCTGTCCATTTTGGCTCCACAGTCCACAACTAGAAATAATCCCTCATTAGAGCCCACCTGGCACTAAGCATGAAACAGTGTTTTTCACATGGCTTACCTTGAGCTTTAGGTTGGCTTTTTCAGTTTTGGTATTCATTTTGTTCAGTGTCCACTGTAATCCTCACATGTCTTAGTTTTACTGCTAAAATCATGTATCTTTTTTTTTCCTGAATAATTTAATTTTGCTATTTGAACATTTTTACTTCTCTAATTTACCAGAATACTTTAAAATTCTTCAGTCATGTGCTTGGAAATACTGACCCCCAACTTTTTTATATAATCTATAAACCTGATCAACCTTCTTTCTGCTCATTATTTATTTATTTATTTATTTATTTTGCAACTGGCCAGTAAGGGGATCCAAACCCTTGACTTTGGCGTTATTAGCACCATACTCTCCCAAGTGAGCTAACCAGCCAGCCCTCTGCTTGTTATTGAAGATGCTGTATGTACCTAGATGACTCCTGGATGAAAAAACTTTATCTGTAATTTTCTTTCATGTTAGCTCTTTGCCAGCATTTCTCAACTGGGTTCCTTATTTGAAAGACAACACAGAAAATTATTTCAACAACTTTTTTCAAAATTCTCTCAAGAAAGGTACATGACTAGTACCGTTCTAGATGTATTGGATGCATTCATTCAATGGATACCTTAGGGCGTTGGAGCTTATTCTCTTTCAGCTTCATAGTTGAAAAGGGCCAGATCTGAATGTGTCAAAAAGCTTGTGTGATTTAGACCATATTTTTTTGTTTTATACTGACTATCATATGAAATTAATGCTAAAACTTTACTAGATTTAAGATAGATGATAAGTCTAACTCTCCTGTCAATCAGTCCTTCCTGCTGTACTGTCAAATGATTAGTTTTAAAAATTTATTCTTTATATTTTGTCATCTCAATTATTTTTACAGTAGTTAATACACTATAATTAGGCATGATTTTTTTTTTTTTTTTTTTTTTTGCTTAGCAAGGCTTTAAAGTTGAGTTCATGTCAATTTCTGAGATTATTATTTAACCTTTTTTTGCTCTCCATTTCTCCAAGAGTTCCCAAACATAACTCAAACATAACTAATGGCCCCAGAGTGATTTAAACTAATTATTTTAGTATCTTAGGATATAAGTCACTTAGATTTATAGTTTTAATAAAAGTACGTTTTTAAAATCCTCATTTTACAAGGTCATTTGGATCCTCTTACCAGCCAGCCACCAAAAAGAAAAATAAAAAGAAAAAAAAAGAAAGAAAATCATCATTTTACAAGTCCCCTCCATTCTAGCTTTGTTTTCATCACATCCAATTGTGTATGTTCTGTTGCTGTTTCTAGAGGTAGAGAACATTCACTACCCTTCAGCGTTATTTGTTTCAGCTTTTCCTTCTCATCTAATAAAGTTGCCTATTAGCTTTTTCCTTTTATCCCTTAATATGATTAAATTCCTAGTCTGTGTCCTATTAATAAGTCTTTTTTCTGTTTTGTTTTGTTTTTGGCAGCTGGCCAGTGTGGGGATCCAAACTCTTGACCGTCGTGTTACCAGCACCCTATTAATAAGTCTTTTAAAATTTCTTTTTTAAATATTTTTTCTCTGTATCTAGAATAATCTCTATCTTTAATGTTTTTCTGTTTGTACTATTGGTCCTTGAACATGCCTTTGTTTAGCTAACTTTCTCCTTCCTGTCTCACATCCCTTGGAAATAAGGATAGCCTTTTGTTTCCTCATGAAGATATCCAGTTTTTGCCACATTTGCCTGTTGATTTCTTTGACAAGTTTCTGTTACTTTTGTTTTAAATTGTTTTCTTGGGCTGGCCCGTGGCTCACTCGGGAGAGTGCGGTGCTGATAACACCAAGGCCCCGGGTTCGGATCCCATATAGGGATGGCCGGTTTGCTCACTGGGTGAGCGTGGTGCTGACAACACCAAGTCAACGGTTAAGATCCCCTTACCGGTCATCTTTTTTTAAAAAATAAATAAATAAATAAAATAAAATAAGGGCCAGCCTGTTGGCGCACTCGGTAGAGTGCGGCGCTTGGGAGCGTGGCAGCGCTCCCGCCGAGGGTTTGGATCCCATATAGAGACTGGTCCACTCACTGATTGAGCGCGGTGCGGGCGTGACACCGAGGGTTGCAATCCCGTTGCCGGTCGCGGTACGGGCGCAACACTGAGGGTTGCGATCCCGTTACCGGTCACGAAAAAAGACAAAAAGGAAAAAAAATAAATAAATAAAATAAAATAAAATAAGTTGTTTTCTTATTTAAATTTTCTTTTTTTCTCAACACCCAAAACGTAGTTTATTTGCATCTGTAAACTTGATGAACATGTCTTTTTCACTGAAGAGATAATACAGTGCTTTACTGAAGAACACAGCTTACTTTTTAAATCTTAATTCTCAGCCTACGGGTATCAAACTAAGGAATTGTTACCAGAAAATTGTCTCCAGATCAGTCCAAGAATTTTCTCAACAATGTCCTGATTTCTGTTTGTTTATTTATTTATTTACTTATTTATTAGCAATTAAAATTCTCTTTAGTCATTACTTGGATCTGACTCAACTCTAATTTGAAATATAAGATTTTTGAAAATATTGAAACCAAAGGTGGGGGGAAAACATGGGAGCAGATATGTATGTTAGTTTTAAAGTCGTTCCATTCAGAAGTACGTCTTATCATAAAGTTATAATATATTTAAGTTATATTAAATTTAATTAGATGTCAGGGCCTACAAAATTATTGATAGTATTCCAGCTTTTCTTGATTCTACTCCCCTACCAAGTCTTCAACATCTTTAACCCAACCAACCAACATTTCTTTTTAAATTAGCTTAATTACATTTCCCTTTTTTATACCAGTTTAGCTAGTTCTTCCTTCTTTTTACAGTTCTTCCTTCTTTTTACAGTTCTTTTGATCAATGAGTTAAAAACATCTTGGACTCAAATACTAGTCTAGAAAATACATCTACTTATCATTTCTTAAACACCTCATTGCCTAACTGAAATGAAGAAACCTCCATCACTCTTTCTTAAAATATTAAACTTTATTTTACAGAGGAAAAAATACTTAAGAAACTATTCCAGAAAAATACTTTTAGAAAATACAATTTTGTTCTTTCCTGTATATTTCCCAATAAAATTTTCTGCCATAGGATGATGATTTCTCATAGTCTTAGCAAAAGCCTGTCAGATAATGGAAGTATCTTTAGGGAATGCATTACATAAACACAATGGAATAAAAAGTTTGGCTTTAAAAAAAAATTAATTCATTTCATCAAATTTTCATTTAATTTTGACTTAATTTTGAAGGAGAGTTGTACGTTTTTTTCTTTTATGATCTCAAAGTTAACATAAATGTGGAAATGATCTCTTCTTGAATAATAGCTATTGATATATTTCTGTTTTCCCACAGAGTGATGACAGATCTAATGCTATATCAAGTTCACCTACAACAGAAACAGGTAATAGACACAAAGGTGCAATTGTCCACATCAAGACTATAATTACCAGGATTTTCCTGATAAGTTACTTCTTAGAGAACTGTGGCTTCTTTTTCTGCGATGGAAATCAGAAACAAAATTAGGAACTTTCTGCACGTTTTTTATTTTTTTATTTTATTTTATTTTATTTTTTAAAAGATGACCGGTAAGGGGATCTTAACCCTTGACTTGGTGTTGTCAGCACCACGCTCACCCAGTGAGCGAACCGGCCATCACTATATGGGATCCGAACCTGTGGCCTTGGTGTCGTCAGCACCACACTCTCCCAAGTGAGCCACAGGCCGGCCCCAGCATTTTTTATTTTTTAATTCAACTGGTTATTCAACTATTCAGCCATTTGACAAGAACAAATGAGCATGAGCTACCAGGGCTATAGGTTTACAAGCTCCTATGGTTGATATATTAACATTCATTCTACCTTTATTGATATACCAAAAATAACACAGCAATTAAAAACACATACAAGCAGCCTTCCTGCTTTCAGGATTACTTTTTTGTACCAGACTTTTCATTAATAAACAGAATTATCATTTTATATCAGTCATGTTTAATTTTTTTCTTTACTTGCTATTTATTGAAATTTTGTGACGTGTGCCTGCTGTTATGTTTAATTTTCTTTTCATTTCTTTTAATATCATTTTGCTTTTTTATGCTGATTTAGTTCATCGTTCCCCTGCATATTCTTTTCCTGCTGCTATCCAGAGAAATCAACCCCAGCGCCCTGAAAGCTTCCTTTTCCGAGCAGCTGTCAGGGCAGAAACAAATAAAGGTAGGTAGTAGTGATTTAAAAGGGAAAGGTGTGGGGGTGCTGGAATTGTTGTTTACACAGTGATATCGACTGTTATATGCTTTTAAACTTCTACACCTAGCCATCACCTTGCAAAAGCTTTAAACTCTCAATGTATCTGTGATCTCTCTGACATTGTCAGGAGGCTCTTGTCTGAACTTGTTTTCATTAGAATGTTTCTTAGTATCACCTAAAAGCTGGTTATAGAGTGTTCGAACAATAAAATGCTCTTTCAAAGCTTTAAAGAATGTTCCTCTTCTTTCTAATGAGCTCTTTTTCAAGATTTTTGTATTGATAAAAGTTTTCTGTGTTCTTAAAGATACAAATCAGTAATATTTTTAAAAATCTACTTAAAGTCTCATGTTCTTTTAGTTAATATGAAAAATTTCTGCCTGGCTCCCAAAGAAGTTACCTGGAAGTGGAAAAAAAAATTTCATCAAAAATAACTACTTTTAATGTAATCAACACACACGTTCACAGTTAAGATTTAAAAGTCAAACCAGAGATGCACTGCTGGTGATAGGGTAAATTAGTATGGAAAACCGTGATATCAACTAATGTTGAACATTTGTATACCCTATGACCATCAATTTTACTTTCAGAACTATGTACATGTGTATACTAAAAGACACATAAAAGATATTCATAGCAGTATTATTCATAATACTCCAAATTGAATGTCCATTGATAGAATAGGTAAACGTATTGTGATATATTTGTACAATGGAATACCATATAAGCAATGAAAATGAACAAATTACTATCCACAACATGGGTAAATCTCATAAACATAATGTTGATCAAAAGAAGCCAGACACAAAAGAATATGTACAATACAGTTTAAAAATGGACAGAACTAATCTGTGGTGATAGAAGTCAGGATACTGGTAAACCTTTGGTTACTAATGGTCAGGGAGCATCAGAGGGCCTTCTGGTTATTGGTAATGTTCTGTTTATCAGCCTGGTTGTATTTGCTTTGTGAGGATAATTTATTGAGCTCTATGCTTATGATTTGTGTAATTTTCTTTCTTTCTTTCTTTCTTTCTTTCTTTCTTTCTTTCTTTCTTTCTTTCTTTCTTTTCTTTTCTTTTCTTTTTGGTGGATGGCAGTATTAATTTTCTATATGTGTTATTTTTCAATAAAAATATTTTTAAATGGATGTAATCAAACAAACAAAATTTGTTGAGCCAGATGGGTAATGGACATTTCATAGTTTTTTATACTGTTCTCCCTACTATTTTATGTGTTTTGAAAATTTTCATAATGAAAACCTTTTTAAAAAGTCAGTTCAGAAAGTAAAACATACTATACTTTCAAGGAAACTGTGATCAGGCAGTTCTGGGTATTTTTCTAACACTAGCAATTGCCTTTCTGTCTATCTTACAAATTAAATTTTTTCAGGTCATATATCACCCCTTCTTCCATCTTGTGCACCTCCCACTGATTCTGCAGTTCCCATTACAAGACAGAATTCAAGACATAGAGAAGAAGAGCTGGAATTAATTGATCAACTACGGAAAGTGTGTACATTCACCTTTTTCTGGGATACTACTGTAGTCCATAATCTTGCAATCATTTATTTATTTGACATCTAGTATTTAATAGAACCTCATTAAGTGCCCATTGTATGCTGTGTTCTATGATGAATGTAAAAGAAATTTTGCTATTAAGGAAATACTTCTTAACTGTTTTCTAAGAAAATGAGATGGGTTATTCTGTAAAGCTCAATTCCAGGCCCTACTGATGAAAAAATATTTTCCTTTCTACCTCATGTTATAAAGAAATCTTGTAAGAGTAATAATTTTTATGCCTGTACACATTAACGTGTACATATCACTCTTACATATATATAGTGAGTGATTGGCCATTCATTTTATCTTGAAAGAGAATCCAGTTTTTCTTTAATCAGAAAATTGTCAATGACTTTCCGTTGTACTTTGTACCACTGTGGTCTGGCTGCCATACAGGAGATATATTAGATCTCCTTAAGTTATTGACTTAAGAAAGAAGGATAAAATAGGGATTGTTATTTCCTTTTTATCTTGATTTCTCATGAAATATATTCCATTGTAACTCCATTATGCCGTATGTGTCAGTCACTCTTCAATTAATTAATTACACGTTTCCCTGTTCTTTTAGCATATTGAGTACCGGTTGAAAGTATCTCTGCCATGTGATCTTGGAGCAGCTCTAACTGATGGTGTTGTTCTTTGCCATTTGGCCAATCATGTGCGGCCTCGGTCTGTCCCAAGCATTCATGTTCCTTCACCAGCTGTAGTAAGTTTATAATGCTAAAAATGTTGGCTTTTCATCAGACATTTATGAAGCATAGTGGCCAGCGTTGTGCTGGATGTTAAGGATGCACATGAAGAGTCCAGTCCCTGCCTTCCTGGTCTTAACTAGAGTAAAAATAGACCTGTAAACAGTAACTTACAGGAGTGTAATAAATGTTATGAGAGCTTTATAAGAGGTTATGGGGATACAAAATAGGGACCACATAACTACCTGGAGAGTTCAGGGAAGCCTTCCCAGAGGAGGCAAAATTTGGACTAATTCTTGAAGTATGAGTAGGAATTTGCCAGCAGTACAGAGAGGGAGGAAGGCATTCCAGGCATAGTGTTCTTAGACTCAAAAGCCAAGGAAGGTCATGGCATATTCAAGGAATTGTTAAAGTTGTTCAGAATGGATAATGCTTAGGGGGTGGGTACAAATGTCAGGAGATGGAGCTAGAGTGGTAAGCTAGAGGCTCTGTTACAAAGGTCTTGTGAACCACATCAAGGAGTTAGAAGTTTATCTTAGTGTAAACAATGAGGAAACACTGAAAGAATTTAAGGAGGGGAATGTTATGATTATAACTGCAGTTTATAATGATGAATCTAGCTACTAAATGACAAATGGATAGAGTGGAAGTGGTAATACTAAAAGAAACATGCCCAATTAAGAGGCAGTTGTAGTAGTAATCCAGGCTAGAAAAGCAACAAACCTGAATGGGGGCAATGAGAGGGAAGATTATTTCATAGGTGGAATCGACATGATCCAGTGACCAACCTCAGGTGGAAAATGAGAATGCATTTAAGATGACTGGCAGGTTTTCTTTGGACTGCTGGTCAGATCTGGACATCAGTATCAGGATGGCAACCCACAAAAGAAAAAGCATGCTTTGGGCTGACATACCCCTCCTTTTTTTCTCTTCAAATTTTTATTATGAAAACTTTTAGGCCTTCAGAAAAGTTGAAAGAATAATGTAATGAATGTTCTTAAAGTCTCCATCTAGATCCTTCTCAATGAGACGTTTACCACATTTTGCCATACTTTATCTGTATTTGTGCAAGTGCGTGTGTATTTTAACTGCACCATTTAAAAGTCGCAGACATACTTCTTTGCCCCTTAAATATTTCAGAGAGTTGGCCTAGGCCACTTTGCTCTTCCCCATAGCCTATATAGCCAATGACTAACTGATATGGGCCCGAGCTCTCCTGCCTCAAGGTGGGAGTGTGGTGCAGTTCATACTCCTGAGCTCCCTGTGGGATCAGGTTGAAGATGAGAATGGGACATCTGTGAGCCATTAGCAGCTAGCAGAAGGAGGGGGTGAAGGGTAAGGATGGATGCACAGGCTAGGTAAAGAAACACTGAGTGAGGCACCAACAGCATCCACCACAACTTATAATCAGTTTTCTCCAGTTGCTCTAAGAATGTCTTTCACAACTGCTCTCCCTCCTCTTCCTACCTATCCTCTGCCCTGCTGCTAGTACACATACGTACAACCAGGATATAATAAGGGTTCCCACATTGCATTTGGTTGTTTGATTGTTGTGACACCCCGTTTAGATGATTTTGAATGGATACTGTGCATTTGTAACATGCTTAGCGGTGTTTAACTTTTCAAAGGGTTGCCCTCATCTCATTTTCTGGTCATTTGTTATTTAGCAGGCAGTTCCTGATACAAAGTCTTTACTCAAATTGCAGTGGTGTGGAGGCCTATAGATTGCCACTTCTAAATATTCATCTTACTACTTTTTCAGATGCAAATCCTTTATCCTCCCAAGAACTTTGTGTTCTTCTAATTAAAAGAACTTATTTTATAAAAGTCCCAAGGGCCTAATTCGGCCCTTCCTTATCTAGCACGTCCAAAAATATTCATACATTTACTTCTGAGGAAAATTGGAAGCCTCTTTATTTAGTGACCTCAGAAAATAGGCATTCAGTTTTCTCTAGAAAACAGAGAGAGAAATAATATCACTATAGAAAAGTTAACGATGGTCCCAGAGACTTGAAAGACTTGGTTGTGGTTCTAAAGGTGGTGATTAAAAGAATAGAATTATTGTGCTGTTTGGCAACGCCAGTATGGGAAGGGTTTATTCACACTTCACATTCCTCCCAGTTTCTGTCAACTAAGAAAATGTTTTCTCTTTAATTAAAAATAAAAAGGTTATAACACCAATGTAAAGTATTCAGATTCCTGTAACAGCCAGCTGCAAAAATAAAATTAAAAAAGATGAATCTGTCATTCTTCATTTCCAGGGAAGATACTTAAGAAGGAGCAAGGAGCTAAGGGTTTTTTTTTAATGCACTGAGTGGAGTTTGAGAGTAATTTGAGAGGAAGAGAGACTGAGGCTAACTCAGTGAGTGTAACTTAATAGTTTCTTGATGTGTTGTGCAAACCATAAGTAATTTGAGAGTAAGAGTGACTGAGCCTCTTTACTTTGATGACCAGAATACAGTACCTTCCATTTAATAATGTAAACTATGTATAGGAAAAATAAAACTATTTTATAAATATTTAACTGCTTAGAGAAATAAAACACATGGACCTTCTCTTTTGTCAAAGAAATAAGGTTATAACGTGAGATTAGAGCACATAAAACTTGCTAGCAAAATCAACAACAAAGCTTACTCATATTTATTTGAGCACCTCTTCATTGCCAGGCATTGTGCCAGCCATTCTGCCAGGCACAAAAGGTACAGAGATGAGTTACAAGTGGCTCATTCTCTCAAGAACATTAACTCTTCTTAAGAAATAAAATAAAAGAGATCTTTCATGAAATGATAATATCTTGACACTCAAAACAAGTACGTTGACACTTAGCAAATTGTTCAAGGGGGAATCGTTTTAGTTAATAAATGTTCTATAAAGTTAAGACACATGTAAATATGTAAAACTTCCCAAATTATAACATTTGGGGGTAAAGAAACAGTCTTTTTTTTTTCCTTTTTGTCTTTTTTCGTGTCCGGCAACGGATCGCAACCCTCAGTGTCGCGCCCACACCTCGCCCAGCCAGTGAGCTGGAACCGGTCTGTATGTGGGATCCGAACCCTCGGCGGGAGTGCCGCCGCGCTTCCCAAGCGGCGTACTGTAGCAGTGTGCCACCAGGCCAGCCCAAGAAACAGTCTTTGATTAAACTATATAAGAATTATCCATTATTTAAAAAAAAAAAAAAAACAAACAAAACCCTGCCTTCACATTATGATAGTGATTATTATAAATAAATCAATGTTGCTTTAATAGGGTTTCTGTTATTTGTACTAGATTTCAGTATAAATGTTACATCTATTTTTTCTTCATATGAATTTCCCTTCATAATATTAAACTATTTCTTCCCTTATTTTGTTCATATAACCATACAGAGAGCTTTGTAATTTACTTAGTAGAAATATTCTGTGGTGAGAATATAAAGTTAAAGCCAAATAAAATTGAAAAACCATAGTTTCTTTTTGGCTATATTCATGCCTGGTAATTTACTGTAGTTTTTGAGAACTGGTTAATTAAAGTGAGTGTAACTTAATAAACAGTTTCTTGATGTGCTGTGCAAACCATAATTTCTTTCCCCCAATTCAAAAATGATCCCCTCGGGCCGGCCCGGTGGCGCACTGCTATAGTGCGCCGCTTGGGAAGCGCGGCGGCGCTCCCGCCGAGGGTTCGGATCCCACATACAGACCGTTCCCGCTCACTGGCTGAGCGAGGCGCGGGAGCAACACCAAGGGTTGCGATCCCGTTGCTGGTCCCGGTCCGGTACAGGGGCGACACTGAGGGTTGCGATCCATTGCCGGACACGGAAAAAGACAAAAAGGAAAAAAAAAAAAATGATCCCCTCATCTGAGGGGAAGTCATATACACAGGCATTTTAAAAGAAATTTAGAAAGCCATGTGTATTTGCAGACTTTTAAGTTTTGCAACCCTGGGCCGAGCCCGTGGCGCACTCGGGAGAGTGCGGTGCTGGGAGCTCAGCGATGCTCCCGCCGCGGGCTCGGATCCTATATAGGAATGGCCGGTGCGCTCGGCTGAACACGGTGCGGGCGACACCACACCAAGGGTTGCGATCCCCTTACCGGTCACATAAAAGACAAAAAAAAAAATTATACCTGAAAAAATTCTGAATAATTTCATATATCCAGAATAGATAAATTGTTTATTTCTTGTTACTTTTTCAGTTCAGATTAGTCTTGTTGAAATAACTTTCCTCCCCCAAACCTGCATAAGATTTCTTATTCAGAAGAGAGAGCTCTCAAAACCAGGTGTTAATGTCATTTGAAGTTCTGGAAAAGCTTTTGAAGATAGTGGGTGTTTATGAGATTTTACTTAAGGCAAAATCATGAGTCCTGCACTTTAGAGTGATAAGGAGTTTGCACTCCTGTGTCCTGTTGATCAGCCATTCCATTGGATGCCTCTGGAAGAGGGATTTGTAACCTTGGATTTATGGACTCCTAGGGCATCAGGGATTCCATGAATTCCCTAAAATTGTGTACATGTATATTCTTTTGAAGAGTAGATACACAGCTTTCATCAGAATATAACAAGGAGTTTTATCCCAATTATGACATACATCCCTGAGATTTAATAAATGCTAAGGGAGGAGAAGAAATGACTGGGGAGAGAGAGAGTCCCCCACTCCTCTTCCCTTCATTAACTAGAAATTTGATCTCTGCAGGGAAAATATCAGAGGAAATTTTATATTCTAAGTGCCCCCCCAACCTTTCATGTCTTAGGTTGCTGGTAGTCCTCACATAAAATAATGCAATCAGACCCCATAAACATTATTCTGAGCTCTTCTTTTTCTTATTTTCTTTTCTCTTCTTGGACAAGTTTTTATTTTTTATTTTTTTATTTTTATTTTTTTTTAAAAGATGACCAGTAAGGGGATCTTAACCCTTGACTTGGTGTTGTCAGCACCACACTCACCCAGTGAGCTAACCGGCCATCCCTATATAGGATCTGAACCCGTGGCCTTGGCGTTATCAGAACCGCACTCACCCGAGTGAGCCACGGGCCGGCCCCTTGGACAAGTTTTTAACTTAGCAACATGTTCCTTATCTTTTTATCCTTTCTTTGGTAGAGAAACAAAGTTTTTTTCTACCCAGGAAGTCAGACCTATTTCACTCTGCCCTTCCATAGATATTTGCATCTGAACAGTAGAGTTTCAGAAATTTAGGGTTTCTTTTGTAGAACAAAATACCCAGATCTCCTTCTTTTGCTAGAGTCTCATCCATGGTGCCCCTAGGCATGCACCCTATCTCTCCCAAACTCGGATCAGGATCCTGGCTTGCTTTCCTAAGTTCCTTTCGTAACAATAAAAGCTCGTTATATCACTTCTGCTTTCATTTCTATGAGGCAGAAAGAGAAACTAGTATATGAAGAGGGAATTTCTAGCCAATGAAGAATTCTCCTAAGTGAAAAGCAGTTGTCCTATGTTTTTCTTATTTGCCCAGTTGCTCTTAAAGTTAAGCCCTTGGCCTAGTAACTTTTATCATAGTGACTTTCACTTGTGCCTCACTTTGCCTTACCCCTCTCTTAACTAGCCAGGAGATGAGAAGCACAGCATGACTTGTCCAATGAACAGCCTTCTTTTTCAGCTTTCACATGCAAGTGGAAATGGAAAAGAGCTCAGCTTCAGTGTGAATTAGCCAGTGTGAACCTCCATTGTTTTTTCTAAGTAGATCATGATTCTACTATTATTTTTCACTCTTTCACTCTTTTTTTTTTTTTAACCTTTTTACCTCAGTTACATAAGAACTTGGCATAGGCAAGAAAGGGTGCCCTCTGTAGAAACCTAATTCCTGTCTTCTTTCCAGACCTTTTTGAAAGTTTCCCTATTTGAAATTTGAAAATGATTATTAGTTTCCCTATATCCCACTTGTTGCTGTTTCGTCTTTTTTTTTTTTTTTTTTTTTTTTTTTTTTATGTTTTATATTTAATGACAAAGCCAATGCTTGCCCCCGCTACCTTTACCTTTCTCAGGCCAAATTATAGTACTGTCAACCACTATAATTTATTTATCTTGTTTCCCCTGTTCTTGTGACGTAGTATTATCTTCCATCTTTGAAGAAAACCCAGACATTTACAAGTAAAACTTTTTTTTTTTTTCCTGGAGAAGGTACACGCTTCCATCTGCTTACCATTGTAAAATCTCTAGATCAGATTTCCTGCAAACATTTGGCTTCCAGGCCTGATACTTGAACATGTTAGATACCAGCTAATGGATTTGTATAACTGAATTTGTTAACCATTCAGGAAAATGGGATTCATATTTCTTTCTTGTATTTTATTCCATGATAACCTGCTGTGTGAAAAACTTGATCAAAACTTTAGTTCATGTGATGCAACTCTGTTTCTAGTCATTAGAGATTTTTACAGAAAAACAAGCTTACTAGTTAGTAATTAGGGAAAATTCCCATGGAAATGTTTCACCCTTTGGAAAATAGTTCTTTAACCCAATCTTTTACAAAGGTTTTTAAAAATTTAAATTTTGCTATCGAGTGGAGACATGATACATCTATAGTATATTCATGAGCCAAGGCTATTGATTTTTTAAAAATTATCTTCTTTTAAGAAGACTGAAAGGGAATAAACCATGTGTTATATTTGAGTGATGAGCTCTTTGTAATTTCTTGATATTCCTCTAAGTTTTCTTTAGTGTATAATGTTTTAAAATGGAAAAAAAATTTTTTTTTTACTATCTCCCCCAAAACTTATATACTTAGCACTTGCCTTACAAAATCAAAGCCAAATGTGTAAAGTGGGGGGAGGGAAAGTGGCAAACTACTGCCCACATGCCAGCACCTATTTTTGTAAATAGTTTTATTGCAACTCAGTTACACTTATCTGTTTATAAACAATATATATATATAGTCTGTAGTTGCCTGCAAGATCCTAGCAGAATTGAGTAGTTGCAATAGTTCTTAATGATCCTCAAGACTAACATTTGTTATCTGATCCTTTAAGAAAAAGTTTGCTAACCCCCTAATCTACAGCATTGTGAATATATGAAGCAATAGGCAAGAGTATTTTTAAAGTTAGAAAAGTTGTTAAAACTTTGCTAGTAACACCACATTTTCCGTCCTTTCTTTTCTCATTGCAGCCTAAATTAACAATGGCAAAATGCAGGCGAAATGTGGAGAATTTCCTAGAAGCTTGCAAAAAAATTGGTGTACCTCCGGTAATAAATTTATCATCTTTTATGTTGCCTAGATAGACTTGGGTATTACTGTTCTGAAATCTATCAGAAATGCAAGTCTAAATTCTTACAAGACTAACTCAGAACTAAGTTGATCATTACTAACGTGATTTTGTGTTTTAAGAGTCAATCAATATACTTTTGAACAGTTTTCCTTAATTATTTCCAAGGATCATGTGAAGAAATCATAACATTTAAATTTAAATGATTATATTGTAATAAGGAATTAATCAAAAATATTCTGTTTTCTTGAACATCCCCACTTGCTGTTTGACTTGTGTACAACTACATACTCAACAGAACCTATCCATCAAAATAAGTACATCTCAGACTGAGAATGCTTCTGTTGGCTTTAGTTTTTTAACACTTTAATACTTTAAAAAATGTTTATTTTGAAATAATTTTAGACTTCCAGAAATGCTATAGTAATAGCACAGAGTTCCTGTTATATTTTATCTAATTCCCCTTAATGTTAACATCTAATATAAATGTAGTACAGTTACCCAAATTAAATAACCCTGGAACAATACTATTAACTAAATTATGGACTTTATTAATATTTCACCATTTTAAAAAAATGGTGAAATAAAATAATAAAGTTTTAAAAAGTGCTAATATTTTGGAGTTTAGCATACAAGAGGCCATTTCTAAATACTTGTCCTACTATTAGGATTTAGTGCCTCCAGGTTCCTCAGTTATAATTTTACTGCCCTTTAATAGTAAAAATAGTTAAACTTTATTTATAGCCATGATTAAGGGAAACAAACTTGGTACACTTTTTATTCAGTAACCCTTTTAAGAAAACAATTATATTAAACAACTAAGGGGCCGGCCCGTGGCTCACTCGGGAGAGCGTGGTGCTGATAACACCAAGGCCACAGGTTCAGATCCCCTTACCGGTCATCTTTTAATTAATTAAATAAATAAATAAATGCAAACAACTAAGCATGGTACTCTTAAGGAATATTGTATTTAATGACAAGATATATAGGCACATTTAAAGGAATAAATAACATGGTGCTATTCAATACTTTTTTCATTAACCACAACCATTACATTTCTTGTTATATTTTTTCCAACCTGCAAGGAAAAAAACATGCCTTTTTTCTATCACCTTCTTAATGAACTATGAGAAACTTAAGTATTGGTCCTACGTGGATTCATCTATAACTCCACTCTTTCTCTCAAAGTTAAGCCCTTGTTCCAGTAGCTTTCACAACAGTGACCCTAATTAACCAGGAGTTGAGAAAGCCACAGCATCACTTGTCCAATGAGCAACCTTCTCTTTCAGCTCTTTTACATGTTACAAAGTGGAAGAGAAAGAGCTCAGTTCCACGGAGCATCTGCATTAGCCAGCACGAATTCCCATGATTGTTCTCCTTTTATTATACTTATAATCATCATTCTACTAATTTTTTTTCACTCTTATTTTGCTGGGTTTTTTTCTCTTTTAAACTCAAGTTATGAAAAAGAACTGAAATATACATACAGTAGTAGTTAACAAGGACCTTTTTTATTCCTGTGGACAAATTCAAAGCAAATGTTTCATTTTTATATCATGTGGCTTTACAAAGGTTCATCATCTCTTTTAGAACAAGCCATTTTTAAGCAAATTAAGAGCGTTTAATATGGTTTGTACAGAAATAGCATGCATTTTCTCTGTATTAATAAGCAAGTTATAATATTCATATGGCACATTAGCATTCAGTTTTTCCCTTCTGCATATTGAAGATGTTTCTGCTTACACAAATTGTTTATTTAAACAATTTAAATACTTAAAAAACATTTATGCTTAGTACCTGTTCCACTTCCATACCACGATATCTTTGGACAAGAGAATGGGGCATGGTTGGAGCAGAGAGTGAAAAGATATGACTACAGAAAAGATATGAGTGATCAAAAGAGGCACCACACAAATAGAAGAGTGCTGAAAGCAGCCCCACACAATCAAGACATGCTGACTTAGCCTGTGTCAAAACCTGTTAAAAGTACTGTTTACTGGCATTTACAGTCATTATACCTGTCCACTAGGCTTTACAGATTCATTCTTTCAGATTTAGTCCCTACACTGGAATTCTTTCAGAATGTTCCTGCCATCAGTCAGCAAACTACAAAAACAGTGTGCCTTAAAACATGCATTTAAGTCAGCATTTGCCAAGCAGTGGTTAACAGTATTTATTATGGGCCAGCCTGCCCCTGTTCCTACCAGAGCTGTACTATTTGAAAGCAAGTACAGAGATAGAAAAAATGCAATTTACAAGTCTGAATCTTTTTTCCAGAGTGGTTAGCCTGGGGTTCTTAACACATCCTTCCTCCCTCTCCTCTAACTTACCAGAAAGAGGAAATGGACATTCCACATAGCCCACCTGTTCCTTTTCCTCTTCTTCCTTTCACCCAAGTCCCTACCATACCAATTTTAGATGGGTTCCTGTTATGCTGCTACTTCTGCTGAAAAATTAGTCATTTGCCTAGAACAAAGTGAAGGAAAATAAATATAGACTCGTAGTTTCAAACTAGCATTTTCAGGTCCCTCTGCCACAGGAAGAAAGAAGAAACCTTTATCTACTTTTCTTCTGTTCTCCCCTATTTCTGGGCATTCTGGCCTTTATCTAAACACCCCCATTTGCTCTGTTGGCCTGAAAAGAAAATGGGGGATGTAATAATGATTTCCTGAGCCAACATCCAATTCTGTTAATTGAATCCTTAATGTTTATATTGGTCACCAACAGGCAGATTTTATTGTGCTATTTAGTAGTAAAATCAAGTTCAGCACATAGATTCTTTGTAGTTTTGTTTTTCAGCATTTTATTTTCATCATTTTTCATATCATAGTAAAAATATTACAGGATGTATATCTTTGAATATGATTGAGATGATCATATTGAATTCTGTACTTAAATCTACATATCTAATCACTGACTTTGTTTTCTGTTTTCCTTTCCTGCTCACACTTTGGACAGGACAATCTTTGTTCCCCTTCCGACATCCTTCAGCTAAACCTCAGCGTTAAAAGAACTGTTGAAACACTACTTTCTCTTGGGTCACATTCAGAAGAATCCAGTTTTGTCTTTCTATCTATCCAACTTCTGGGTTTTGTGGCATTTTATTGTACTTTAATGTTTACTCTCTGTATGCTTTATTACTGGATTTTCCCCCTCTAGCTGAAAGATTGCATTCCAGTGATTTTCCACCTCATTCCTGTGCTTGGTAAAGGGGGTTTGTTTCTCATTCATAATTATTTACATATGACACCCACCTCTACCCCATCCTACCCTGGTCCCAGCTATCAAGGAGCTAACCAATAAAGTAGATAAATCCTTTCCTCATATGTCCAGGTGACCAGCCCATCTCACTAAGCATTTATGACTGTTAACAAAGAGTAAAAACCAGCATTTTTATTCCTGGCCTGTGGCCTTGTTTCTCTTACCATAAATGCTGAAGCATTTCTACTAATACAATCCTAAATCTGTTCTTAGAATATGACGTGTAGAACTTTATTTCTAAATGACACAATAAAATATACATCTGGCCATTTTTCCATGACTCAGCACAGCTTACATGTTGAAATTATGAGTTGCTGAAACTTTTCAACAGCTGTTCATGAGGAAAAACATCATACCTTTCTGGTTTTGGGGGCACCTGGTCACTTAGATCTCTTCATTGAGATCATGAACTCTCCCTTAACTGGTAGGCATAAGTCCATCTAAGCATTTGCTGTCTGGACATTTATAAGGCACTGGACATTTAATCTTAGTAATTTTAGTTTGGTCAGAATGTTAAGCAAAGAGATAATGTAGGTTCCCTGTGTTGCTATTCTGAGCCCATTATGCACATTTAAAATAGAAAAATAAGCAAATGATCTGGAGCTGACCTTTCAGGAGTAGGTACCTGTCCAGATTTACTGTGTTTGTTATCCTTAACTGAGATTCACTTCTAAAATTTTATTTAGAATTTAAAAGTGGAATATATGTTAATTTCTAATGTATTTGAACCATCTTAATAGGTAAACTTGTGTTTTATAGGCCATTGGGGAGATTATATCTGAATGGTAGCAGGTAAAGTGTTAGCAGTTTCTCTTCTGTACTCAAATGCTTTCAGAATGCTTAGTATATTGGGCCGGCCCATGGCTCACTTGGGAGAGTGTGGTGCTGACAACACCAAGTCAAGGGTTAAGATCTACTCACCGGTCATCTTTTAAAAAAAAAAAAAAAAATGCTTAGTATATTAGCTGCTAGACCTTAATGCTTGAAACTACTTTATAATTGCATTCAGATTCTAATTCTCATACATGGTGTTTCTGAACATTCAGGAATCTTCTGAACTCTGTTAAAATTGGACCACGGAACACAAGTATTAAGGGAAATTGCAAGGAACATAACAGCTTGTTGTTGAATTCAGCCTGAGGGTTTGATTCCTTTGGTTTTCTTCTATATTAAATGGGACAGTTATTTAACACACTAAAAGACTATTCTCTGTTAATGCTGAAACAGTGAACACTGTGATGAAAACTTGAGTTTTATACAGTGGTAGTAGTGCCTTCCAGAGTTTGGGAGGTTGTGGTTTGTCTTTTTTTTTTTTTTTTTTTTTTTGAGACCGGCCACACCGCGCTCAGCCAGTGAGCACTGTGAGCGCACCAGTCATCCCTATATAGGATCCGAACCCGCGGCAGGAGCGCTGCTGTGCTCCCAGCCCTGCACTCTCCCGAGTGCGCCACGGGCTCAGCCCGTCTTATGTTTAAGATGTCTTCGAGTCACAGATCAGTCTCAGAGTTTTGTTGAGTTTTGTCCCTTTAGAAAAACACCTGTTAAGAAAATAATGCACACGTGTGGTTTAGGGCTAGTAATGGTGGATTCTCTTGAACACACAGCATTCCTTCTAAGCCAGCTGGAAGGTAAATGTGCATCTAGAAAGCATAAGCCTCTCAGGAATATCTAAACCACTGGGCCACACAAGTCACAGGGTACTACTGAGAGGAAGAGATCAGGAAATTGGCCTTGGAGAAAATATGTTTCTTCCAAGAGCAAAACACATGCAGATTCATTTTAAGTATAGTTAGTCTATACTTGCAGTTGTGTTTTATTAAACTTTGGTTGTTAGTTTTATTAGATCAAGAGATTGCAGTTACCTTCTTTTATCAAAATAAGTATTAAATAAAAAATTAAGAAGCACAGTACCAATAATTACCTCAAAAATAAATATTTGCTATTTTTTTATTGCAACTGGTTTTGTAAAACTCTAGTAATAGAGTGAGTGCTGATGAAAAGCAGGAAAAAAATCCAGTTATCTTCTTTTTCTTTTTTTTTTTTTTTTTTTGGCAGCTGGCCGGCACAGGGATTTGAACCCATGACCTTGGTTTTATAAGGCTGCACTCTAACCAACTGACCTAACCAGCCAGCTCCCCCAGTTATCTTTAATAAAAGTGTATAATCTTTTTTTTAGTGGAACCAGAATCCCACTTTCTGTTCTTTGTTAGAGCAGTCTCTTTTTTTTCTGAATATTTAGTCTTAACACAAAAGCCACTTAGTGTTATTCTTACGATTTACCTTTTTCTCTTGTAAGAAAGGATGAACCAAACAAATGAATGAGGCAAACAAGATAGATGTATTTAACTTCAAATATGTAAACATTTCGGTAGTTAAGATGTTCCTGACTAAGCTCACATAATAGTTCTCCAGCATGATTCAATCCATTAAATACCAGATATGAAATACTTTACTTTTTCAAATATAATTTATTTTTAATTCTGTAATTCAGATTTTTAACTTGTTCAGACCAGGCCTTCCATCAATTATCCAAATTAGGGGAAAGTTTCTGAAATACATCGATATCTCAAGAGCTCAGGAGACACTCAGTTTCTTCTTCTGATCCCTGCCCGGTCTGAGAAACCTGGTTTTCAGAAACAGGATAATAATGCAGATTGTGGGCATTCCCTCTCATGCAGCCTGAGTTATGTCATGAAACCGTCTTGCATTCCTGTGGTATGTAATTTCCAAAGTGCTTTCTTCTAAATTGTTATATCCTTCAGACTTGAGCCATCTGGTAACTTGGAACTGTTTTTCTGTTTTTCACCTGCCTACTGTATAGATCTGCATTGGTCTGTTATTTATCAAGGTTAAAGGATGTTGCTTTCACTCCACAGTATTCTGTTTTTCCTCTGTTATATGTATAAATGTGCGCTATTTGTCAATTTTCCAATTTTCAAAATGATCTATATGTACTTTTAGTTGTATTAATAAAGTGACAGTGTCAGACACCATCTTTACCTAACTCACACTAACAGAGGTCAGTTTCCCAGGTACTGACTTTTCATATCTCAGTTGATTATTATTTAAGGGGAGATGTGCTTATTTTTTCCTTTCAGTTCTCTGATGTTCATCCAATTTTCTCTTTTGTTTTTATGTTATGTTACCCCATTTCAGGAGCAATTATGTTTGCCTCTCCACATTTTAGAAGAGAAAGGTTTGAGCCAGGTTGCAGTGACGGTCCAGGCTCTCCTGGAACTTGCCCCACCCAAGCAACAGCAGCACCAGTTATCTGCTGTTTAAGGACTCCTGGGAACTTGGGCATTGGCCTGGCCAAAAAAGGAACAGGACAACATGATTGCTGCTGCCAGCCGTCTGCTTAAACAAAGCTCGTACGTGTTCTTAGAAGGGACTGTTTTCATGATTCCTAACAGGAATATTTTGCTTCATTTCTCCATTTTAGGGGAGGTTATACCCATTTCCACTGAATTTTTTTATGAATACGCTGTTGGTTTTCTCAAATGAAACTTCTCTCGTTACTGAGAACCCAACACCAAAGTCTGAACTGGCTGTGAATTCATAGCTAGGCTTATTTCACAGACCGGAAAGAACATCTCAGAAGGATGTTTAGCTCTCTTGAAAGCACAGGCATGCTATTACCTTTACCTGCTCTCAGACAGGTAAACCAAGTCCACTGGTTTCTAAACTGGTTATTCATTAGAATCTCCTGGAGCATTTGTTAAAATTCAGATTTGCATTCAGTAGGTCTGGGGTGAGGCATGGGAATCTGCATTTTCAACAAACATTGCAGGTGTTTTTCATGTAGTAGAGACCACTGTTCTAAGCTAGATATTTGTATGTTTTTTGGGTAATGCCCCACTGAATTTTTCAGTCACGTTTAACATCAAAAGCTATAGTATGATGACTTGGACTATTCTTTCAAAGTCAAAACAAGGGCCGGCCCGGTGGCGCACTCGGTAGAGTGCAGCGCTTGGGAGCGTGGCAGCGCTCCCACCGAGGGTTCGGATCCCATATAGAGATATAGAGACCGGTCCGCTCACTGGTTGAGCGCGGTGCGGGCGCGACACCGAGGGTTGCCATCCTGTTACCGGTCACGAAAAAAGACAAAAAGGAAAAAAAAAAAGTCAAAACAAAAATAATATAGAAGGCCTAGATTTTGCATAGTAAAACAGTGAAATAGATACAGTTAGTTGTATTTAAGGCCAGTTTTCTAGGCCTCCCTCCAACTCCAGTCCACCACCACATCATCTTTTTGTAAAGGTTGGTTCTGTGTTGTATCATCCTGCTATTATCTAAATATTGTCAACAAGCACTATACATGTGTCCCAAATCCTTAAGCTGGTAATGTGCTACCCTGCATCATTTACATTGATTTCATTGATCCATCCTCCCCTGCCCCCCATGCTGCTCCTAGGATACCTGGACCTGCAACCACATTCCAGTCCCAGCAGATACACTTCCAGCTCCCCAACTAATGGAAGATTATGAAAACAAAGCAAAAGGCAATAAAGGAAAAGCCAAGTCTCTTATGTTTCTGTTAGGTAAATGCCAGTTTCTGTGGCTAAATTAAAGCACTTATGGCATCTTAAAAAGAGCTCCCTGCCTTTCCACCTACTGCTGCATCTAGGTCCACCACTAGTGCCTTGTATACTCAATTATGGATGGAGTAAAACGGCCCAAGGGCTCACACAACACAAGTTCAGGAGCCTTTATTCAAGTTCAGACCACTTGGGTTTTCCCTTCTGTTTTGAACCCCTTTTAGTTGTCAGTGATATATTTTGGTATTCACTGCCTTTGTAAACCAAGTAAATAAAGAGAAGATGCTAGTTATCTAATTTTTTTTTACTGTAGTTGCTAACCGTTCTGGATGTTCTTTACCAATGCATGTGCATTTGAGCATGTTATCCCTTTTTTTTAAATCATGTAAATGTAGCATCTAAAAGTAGCTTTGGAGAAAATCATGTTGAGTATCTGGTCAAAGTAATGTTTTCTCCTTGTTCTTGCAGAGAAACACATTCATCAGAACATTACCACTTTGTCCAAATTAAAAATTATATAACGTAAAACATCTGAGCTCAAAGCCCAAATACTTCAAGGTCCTCACAGAACAAAAGTAAAATGTCTTATAAGTGCTTAGAGCCAGACCCATTACAATTCCAAAACAGACCCACCAACCATGTTACTTGTTTAGAATTTAGCTGTGTATATTTTTAAACTATTAGGTATTTTTCCTTCTAGTCAGCATTAAACCTCAGTACAATCTCCAAATTATACATCACCAGAAATGAAACTCAGCAAAGGACAGTACTATTTTTAACAGTTTATAAGGAATAATTCCAGAAGACATTACATAATGCAGTACTCACAACATTTGTGACTAATTTTCCCATAGGAATAAATGGGAATTTCAACTTATTTGAAATTTTGCACATAACATGAAACTTTATTAATGTATTTTTATCAAACTACTTCAAATTTGTATTTGAATTGTTAGGAAAAAATGTGTACAGTTTTGGTTGATAATGAAGGAAAAATATCAAATATATTGAAGTTCTTTTCTATGTCAAGATACAAAAACAAATAATGTTTTTGTTGGAGAATTTTTGTATTCATTGTTTTGTATGTACCTCCTTGCTAGACTCCAGTATAAGGTGCAGATGACTTTGTCACGATTCCCCCTAGCCTGAAGCAGTGACCCTCTCAGCATTGAAAATGTGAACAGGCTCAGTGCCCACCCAGCAGGGCCCCTGCCACCTATGGAGATTTTATGTCAGCAGTTTCCAGACTTCCAAACTCATCTCTGTTTAGCACTCCAAACCAATTTTCTCTTGTAATAACCAGGTCTGGAAACAACTCTGGAAGGAGGGGCCTTTGTTTTTGGCTAGAACACAGAGTAGGAAAATGCTTAGTAGTAGGTCACCTTCCTTAATAGCTTTTTAATATACAGCCTTACAGCTAATCAAGGAGTCTGTGATTTCTCTTACTTTCTACAGTTCAGCAGTGACTAATGATGTGTTTTTATGGCTATGAGTCTGATGAATTTTAAAAACCAAGCACTTAAATTGTTATAGAAATGAAGGAAAATAAAGATACTTAGAAGCTTTTTTCTATACAAATTGCAGTGAGATGGTTTACAGCAGATTACATTTTATTACTGAAAATGTTGTAAACATGTAATTAGTAAAAGATTTTGTAAAACACTGTCCTATATTTGTATGTTTGTAAATATATTGCCTAAGTCCTAAGTATAAATATGTCAATATCATGTATGTTATTTTAAATTGTCTGCATGCCACCTTATATGTTGACATTAAAATAAAAGCTAACACTTCAGTAGCATGTAATAAAGGCTGATTTGAAAAGATTCACATCTACAGCATAGTTCCCTTGGCAAAGATGAATCAAAGAAAGAGTATCTAATTCCCTAAATGAACATCAGTAGAAACAGGCTCCATAATAGGCCTTTGAGGTCAAAATTGACTTCCTTAAGGAAGTAAAGATATCAAGATTACTCTATATTTGGAGTTAGATAGAAGGCTTAATTCTTGAGATATATGGGACACATTAGGACAACTTTTCTCTCGGAAATTATCAGCTATGCTGAAGGGAAAGCATCCTAAGACGTTCTATTTTGATTAACCAAGGCGAGAATCACCTAGTGGGCTCACTGTTCTTTAGGAAAGGAGGGAGAATGACAAACACTTAATCAACCTTTCTGTGAGCCAGGCACGAGTCAAGTATTTCACATACCTTATCTCTTTTAGTCTTAACACCCCATAGGTGGGAATTGTTGAGTAAGCAAAGCAGGTATAGAACCTAGTTTCTTACTTATGAAAAAATATTTCCAAACTAGCCTTCCAGAGAACCTGTCCATCTTTACTGTTTATGGGTTGTTCATCCTAACATCCTATTTCTATTTCTGTCTTGTATTTATAGTTTATATCCCTACCCATTTCCCAGAAAAGTTGCTGAAGCAGCTTATAATGGGATGTGTATTCCATGCCACCCCCACCCAGTAAAAACTCTAAAGTGATAAATCTAAAAGGCTGGAAGGAACCAACATTTATTAAAACTTTACTGTGTATATATTATGCTAGACACTTCATAAACATCTCGTAATTCCTACTGAATACTTGCTCATAAGAGTTTTTTCACTAAAGACAAATTGAATAAAATCAGACTCACAAAACATCACAGGAATTACTGAAGTGTAACTAACTAAGCCCATGAACTGTATTTTTCTGGTGAGAAAGAGCAAGAGGGATCTTCACAAGGCTACTAGAAACATTTCTTCACAGCAAAATTCAAAATATGAAAAAGCCCTAAATCGGTGGTATAATCCTAACTTGGGGTTTGAAAACTAATATAACAGGCAAAATGGAATCACCAGGCGTCACCTGAGAATGTCCAAATAAGAAATCTGTAGATGAGTTATCTGTGATGGTATAAGATGTTTCTTACTCCCTCCAGGTCCTTCCCAGCTCCATAATACAGGAGGAAAGGATGAAAGATAACTTGGTCACTTCTTGCCTCTCCGCTTATCCTTGTCTTTGCCTTTACCTTTTGCATCCTTGCTATCATCTTTATCCCTAGGCATTCTGAAGCCACCAATTTCCTTTCGTACCATAGTGCCTCGCCACCAGGCCTGGAGCTGGAAGAGAAGGGGGGAATGAGTACAATTTACAGTGTGCCTGACAAGCTACGTTCTTTCCACCCACAGGGACTGTTTGATAGAGACCATTCTTCACACAGAAGCTACTTTATCTGGGACATGAAGTGGCCAGGCACACTGTCAATACTGTGACGTTTCCCTGTTGTACGGGACCCAGAGCTTAAGCCCTGGACCAAGAATGAAGCTCTCAAGGAGTAAAAATAAAGAAAAGGAATCTGGTTAGGCCAATTTTTCCTTCACACTTAGAAACCTGACTTCCTTATACTGCTTCCCTTTATGAGCGTCCAAGTTCCCCATACCTAACAACTATTTGATCCAAAAGGAATTTCGGTTACCCAGGCCAGGGGCAAAAGCAAGCTCTCAGTCAAAAATGTACAAATAAGGGGCCGACCCCATGGCTCACTCGGGAGAGTGCGACGCTGGGAGCGCTGCGGTGCTCCCACCACGGGTTCAGATCCTATATAGGGATGACCGGTGCGCTCACTGGCTGAGCGTGGTGCGGGCGACACCAAGCCAAGGGTTGTGATCCCCTTACCGGTCACAAAAAAGAAGAAAAAAAAATGTACAAATAAGGACATGCAAGTTAACTCATTTGGTCAAGAGTGTGGTGTTGATAACACCAAGACCTGGGAATACATCCTTTTCTATGTCAACTGTCTCCCTGCACTATGGACTGTGTTGGCAAACTCCAGTGATAACAAAAGGCTATGCTTCCTCACAGATCTCCTATTCCGTTGCAAACTGCTACGTCTTTGATAATGAATGAGGAATGCTTTGCGTTCCTCAATGTTAGGCCAGCTATGGCACTGACGGGGCATCAAGATGCCATTTATGGTTTTCTACCTTTATGGCGCTTTTTAATTCCAGGAGAAACTGTTCTGCCTTCTTCCTGCTCCTCTCCTTTTCTAGACGATCTTCAATGATGACCTGTTCGTACTCCCTTATCTGTAAAAGTAGACATTAATCATATGTTACAATATTCTCGGCTAAACTGTGGCACAGCCAGTCTTGCACTTTTAATACAAAAATTTAAAATAAAACGTGCTAAATCGGCCAGCCCGGTGGCGCACTGCTACAGTGCGCCGCTTGGGAGCGCGGCAGTGCTCCCGCCGAGGGTTCGGATCCCACATGCAGACTGCTCACTGGTTCCCGCTCACTAGCTGAGCGAGGTGTGGGCGCAACACCAAGGGTTGCAATCCCGTTGCCGGTCCCGGTCCGGTACGGGCGCGACACTGAGGGTTGCGATCCGTTGCTGGTCACAAAAAAAGACAAAAAGGAAAAAAAAAAAACGTGCTAAATCTAAACCAAAGGGGAAAAAAATTACTACATTCCTAGTTTGTAAATATTTACAGATTAACTTTATAATTGTTCCCCCAATTTTTCATTTGAATAATTCAAATTTAAGTTTTAAAATCTTTCATAAAAATGAAATACTCAGTGTGTGATTAATGATCTCAAAATAATGTGATTTTTTAAAACTTTGGTAGAACGTACATATACAAATAGCTTTCCTTTAAAAGAGAAATTTGGGAAGTTCTATGCTTATTTGATGATGAAATCATACTCACAGGCTTTTTAGAAGTTACCATTTACAAAATGTCTTCAGAGACCATAAAGTGAAAATAATAATAGTATCTATCTCAAGGGCTTGTGAGGGTTAAATAAGTTATATATGTAAAATACGAGAAAAGTGCCTGGGTCAGAGTGAGTATTACATAAATGTTAGCTACTACTATTGTCCCCATCATCATCATCATCTAAAAAAAATCCCACTGATTTACCTGCACACTTCTACTTTTCACCAAAAATAGTATTACTTAGCTACTGTAGTTTAGCTACCCCTCACTCCTCAGGGAGCACCCTTATGACTTCTTACCATCTTTGCAAGGTCTTGAAGGTGTGATAAGTCACTGGCCTTTGCAGCTTTGAGAGCATTTAGTTCATTCTGTTTCATTTCTGTGTCCTTATCAAATTTATCCATCCAGAACTCTAGCTTCTCCTCAAGTTTCTATTTGGAAAGAACATGAAAACATGGCTTCCACCAGACACAAAACAGTAATACACTGTATGATTCCATTTTTATAAGGTTCAAGAACAAGCAAAACTTTTCTATAGCAATAAAAGTCAGAAAAGTGGTTACTCATCTGGGGGGAGGGTGGAATTGCTGATTAGGAATGGTGCATAAGAGAGAGACCTCTGGGATGCTATGAATGTTATATCTCTATCTGGGTGATGGTTACATGAGTGTACATTTGTAAATATCAAACTATACACTCACCATTTGTGAATTTTACTGTGTGTATGTAACTCAATTTAAAAATAGGGGGAGGAGGGTCTTCCAGATGTGTGGGTAAGGAAATTGCAGTGAAGAGAAGAGAAATAAAAGGTAGGTAGAAAATTCTGAAGGATAAGGAATGACATGAGATGTCTCCTTGATTGACAGCATTAAATATTAGTCAAGAAGGATATGATGCCTTCAAAATTCTAAAAGAAAATGAATGTGAATCAAAGATTCTATACCTAGCCAACCTAGCATTTCAACATGGGATGTAGAAGAGGGAGAGAAGAGGTAAGTGAAAGCTCTGCCAAGAATCAATTAATATTGATTAATTCTAGAGTTACAAGAAAGAAAAAGTCTTAAATATGTATGTTAAAATTTTAAAGGTTACCATTAAAAGAACAGAAATGGATAACTTCCAAATTCCCAAAGCATGTACTTCAAGAGTGGGACATTGAGAGATGACTTTAGGTGGTACATAGCATAGAAGTTTTTTAGAAAAATGATTCATAGTCAATCATTCTGATTAAGGTAGAGAGCATATCAGTTTGGTGCTATCACATCTCTTACATCTTTCTTATTCTTAACACATTTATTTTGTCAAATAAAATTTGTGGGTGGCCAGCATTAAGCCTAACAGACCAAACTAATACTGAGTATAACTACAGTAGCTGAGCTTTAGTTAACTGAAGGAGGCTCTGTAACCAGTTAACCAATAGAACTGTAACCAATTAAGCTGGCTCTACACTGCATTTCTGTTTCCTATAAATGTCAGATCATGTTTTGGTTGCGGTTCTCTTGGCTGCCCAATTCACAAATCATTTTTGTTTTCTTTTGTTTTGCTTTGCTTTGCTCTGCTTTGCTTTGTTTTTCTTTCCTCAAATAAACTCAGTTAAAGTTTAAACTTGTCTGTTGAACAATTTTCACAAAGAGAAAACAGGCTCCAGGCAGGCAAAAGGATCTGACTAAAATGTAATAACATCATTTGGCATTTATTGTACTTCTATTTACATCAATTTCTATTTATAGCAGGTGATACTGGTTCTCCTTTTGTAGTGATGATATAAAAACTTTAATTTAAAATAAGTTATGTCATTGTTTAGGTGAGTAACTAGGTAGAAAATATTAAATAATAACACCGTGGTATGCAGATATTACCAAACTATGAAAGTGATATGCAAAGAACTGGAGTTTGCACTAGAAAGCGAAAACAAAAATTCCATCAATCCATGAAAATTTAAGGAGGAAGGAAACAACTAGAAAGTTTGAGAAGCAGTAATCATAAAATGGAAAAATTAAGTACAAATGAAAACTCATGATAAAAGTAAACTGTGATAATTCCATCCATCTTAGTCCATTTGGGCTACTATAACAGAATACCACAGACTGGGTGCATTATAAACAACAGAAATTTATTTCTCACAGTTCTGGAGGCTGGGAAGTCCAAGATCAAGGCAGTGGCAGATTCCATGTCTGGTAAGGGCCTACTTTCTAGACTGCCACCTTTTTGTTTTAACCTCACATGGTGGAATGGGCAAGGGATCTGTCTAGGGTATTAATAGGGCACTAATCCTATTCATGAGGGATCCACCCTCATGATCAAATCATTTCCCAAAGGCCCCACTTTTGCAGGGGTTGGCAGCTGGCCAGTACGGGAATCCAAACCTTTCACCATGGTGTTATCAGCATTGTGCTCTAACCAACTGAGCTAAATGGCCAGCCCATGGCTCCACTTCTTAATACTACCACCTTGGGAGTTAGAATTTCAACATAAGAATTTGGGGGGGGGGGGACATAAAAATTCAGCCCATTGCAATCCCTATCAAAAGAAAGACTCTCCCTTTTTTTTCTTTTTTTTAAAAAAAATCTAGCTATACACTACTTACAAGAACTACAGCTAAAACAAAACAACCACAGCAAAAAGAAAGTAGGTTTGGCAATTAATATCTGGCAAAATAGTATTTGAACCAAAAATAATAAATGAGACAAAAGGGCATTTTTACACTGATAAAAGACACACTCTATTAAGAAGATATTACACTTATGAACCTTTATATTCTAATAACATTTTGGAATATATAAAGCAAAAATTATTAGAAATACAAGAAATTGGCAGATCTACAATCATCTTAGAAAACTATCACACTTCTCTGAAATCAATAGATTCTCAGGCAGACTAAAATAAATAACAAAACGAAGAATTTGACAGCTAGAATAACAGACATTTATACATCTTTGTACCTAACAAAGAATAGAGATTTTTTTCAAATAACCATGGAATATTCACATAACCTGACCCCATATATTAAGGCCAAATAAGAGCTCGACAAATTCCAACAAGCATTATTAATCTTATGCTTCACGTTCTGAGACCACAGCACAAGACAATAAGAGCATAAAGTTCAAAGGGTTGGGAGGTTTATAGCACAAACATCAAAGCGTTCTTGTGAGCAATAGAAAGCCTGTGCCAACTCCATCTACTTAAATATTTAATAAACAACCTTTTAAATAACTCTGAGTTAAAGAAGAAATGACAAATTGTAAACTATAAATCATTTGGAAAGGAATGACAATGTGAGCACTATGTATCAAAATCTGTATATTACAGCCAAACAGTACTCAGAAAATATATTGGTTTACACACATTTAACTAGAAAATAATAAAAGTTCAAAAAATGAATTGAACATTTAGGAAACTAGACAGATTAGCAACACAAAATCAAAGAAAGTATAAGAAAATTACTCAAAGCAAAACCTAATGTGGCAGAGAAAAAAACAGACTTGCCCAAAAAAGCAAAAGATTTTTTTTGCAAAGACCAATAAAATGGTCAAACCTTTAACAAGTTCCAGCCAGAAAAAAGGAAAGCACACATTTTTTTTTTAAAAGTAGAATCAGTGAAAAAGATGATATAATTACAAAAATGAAGGAAATTTTATTTTTTTTATTTTTATTTTTTTTCTTTTTGTCTTTTTTTCGTGTCCGGCAACGGATCGCAACCCTCAGTGTCGCGCCCGTACCGGACCGGGACCGGCAACGGGATCACAACCCTCAGTGTTGCGCCCGCACCTCGCTCAGCCAGTGAGCGGGAACCGGTCTGTATGTGGGATCCGAACCCTCGGCGGGAGCGCCGCCGCACTCCCAAGCGGCGCACTGTAGCAGTGCGCCACCAGGCCGGCCCGGAAGGAAATTTTAAAGTTGTAAGAGACGATAGAGCACAGCTTTATACTAATAAATTTGAAATCAGTGTTTAGATGAAATGGATTATTTTCTAGGAAGACATAAATTACAAAAAATGACTCAAAAAGAGATTTGAAAAGTGAAGAGATGAATAATCATTTAAAAAGTTGAAAAGGTAGCCAAATATCTCCCCTTAAAAATGGATACTCAGGGGGCCGGCCCGGTGGCGCACTGGATAGTGCGCCGCTTGGGAAGCGCGGCGGCGCTCCCGCCCAAAGGTTCGGATCACACATACAGACCGGTTCCCGCTCACTGGCTGAGCGAGGCGCGGGAGCAACACCGAGGGTTCCAATCCCGTCGCCGGTCTCCGGTCCGGTACGGGGGCAACACTGAGGGTTGCGATCCGTTGCCGGACACGGAAAAAGACAAAAGACAAAAAAAAAAAAAAAAAGGATACTCAGACAAAATTGTTTATGACTGAATCTTACCAAGCTTCAAGGGAACAGATAATCTGTTTTGTTTTATTTATATTTTTAGGTTTCAGAGCATAAAAAGAGAAAGCTTCCAACTCATACTGCCAAGCTAGCATAACTCTGATAGCAATACAACAAAGCAGCACCACAAAGGAAATGTATAGGTTAATCTCACTTATGGAGTATATAAATACAAAATAAAAGTCTGTAAATCAGTTCTAGCAGTCTATTAAAAGAATAATACATTATGACTAGGTATAGTTTATCCCCCAAATTTAAAGATGACTCAACATCCGCAAATCAATGTATTTTACTTTATTACATATTAAAGGAGAGAAAACCATATCATCTCAATGGATGAAAAAAAATCCATTTCATAAAATTGAGTAGTTATCTTGATTTAAAAAAACAAAAAACTTTTAGCAAATTAACACCAAAAGGAAACTTCCTTAACTTGAAAAAGGTTATCTACCAGAAACCTCCAGAGTAAACCTCATACTTGAAAAGAAAAAACCCAAAACCATCTGTGCCAGCTATCAATTTATTGCCTCTCAGCTTCAGATTCATACCTCACTGCCTTGCTTTTCACTGGATGCCTACTGTAAATTTCTTTTGCCAGTTAGCAAAGTGTTAAGCTTTCTCAGTAGAGGGCGCTAGAAGAACAGACAGGAGAGCTTCTCTCTGGTGCGCGTGCTGCTTCTCTGTCTTGTTCCTAGGGCATGGCTGCCAGTGGCATGCTTGCTGGACACCCAGTGGTACTCGTTCAGCAACAAGTTTTACTGACACCACAGCAGGAGGATTCTTGCTCGCCAAATACATTATGACCACGGAGGATTTATCCCAAGAATTTAAAGATGACTCAACATCAGCAAATCTATAATGTATTTTACTTTATTAATATATTACAGGAGGAAAAAACCACACCATCTCAATGGATGAAAACAAATTCATCTCATAAAATTACTCATACTGATTAGAAAAGAAAAAAAAACTTTAAGCAAGGTCCACAGTTCCCTGTTTGCCAGTCTTATCCTGCCAGCTGTGAACCAGCTCTGGCCCTGGGCAGTCCAGCAAAATTGTCACTGGATGATGGGGGCGGGTGAGGGCACAGCCACACCCTCTCCAATGAGGTCTGAATCTTAGCCTTGGGAAGGATCCTCCCCTCCCCCCACCTTCCAAGTTTATTCCCTCCTTGGATACTGTCCTTTAACCCTACAGTGTTCTTTAGAGTTTTCTTTTATCCCTTCTGAAGTAGCCAATCCCTTATTAATAGCTCATGATTCTTTCATTAAATTTTCTCTATGCAAATTACTGGCATGGCTTCTGTCACCTAAACAGATCATTTTTTTTTTTTTTTTTTTCCCTTTTTGTCTTTTTTCGTGACCGGCAACGGATCGCAACCCTCAGTGTTGCGCCCGTACTGGACCGGGACCGGCAACGGGATCGCAACCCTCGGTGTTGCACCCGCCCCTCGCTCAGCCAGTGAGCGGCCAGTCTGTATGTGGGATCCGAACCCTCGGCGGGAGCGCCGCCGCACTTCCCAAGCGGCGCACTGTAGCAGTGCGCCACCGGGCCAGCCCCTAAACAGATCATTAATGATACAGAATTAATACCAGAAATGTAGTTTATCTCCCTCTTGCTAATTCATATGTCTCAGTAAGGCATCTAAGTCCCTTGCTATTTCCTGTTCATCAGATATAATCAGCCTAATGTCATTTCATCAATGCAGTGGACTACTGTGATGTTTTGTGGAAAGTCAAAGTGAGCAGTATTTCTGCAGACCATATTTTGGGAGAGAACAGAACAGACATAGCCTGGATGTGAGATTATGAAGGTGTACTGTTGGCCCTGCCAGATAAAAGAAAACTGCTTCTGGCGATGTTTTCAAACTGGTTTGAAGGAGCTTTGGTCAGGTTAACAGCTACATACTGAGTACCAGTGGCTGTGGAAGATTGGCCCCAGTAAAGATATTACATCTGGAATAGTAGCTGCAATTGGAGTCACTACCTGACTACATTTAGAATAGTCCACAGTCACTCTCCAAGATCCATTTAACTTCTGCATAGTCCAAACAGTTGAGTTAAATGGGGTTGTGGTAAGTATCACCACCCCTGCTTCTTTCAAATCTTTGATGGTGGCATTATCTCTGCAGTTCCACGAGGGATGCAGCATTACTTATGGTTTACTATTTTGGGTAGAGAGAGGAAGTCCCATAGGCTCTTACTTGGCCCTTAGTACCATAATGGCCCCAGGTATGTCTATTCTAATTATACATTCAGTAACTGGGTGTAGTGGATTGAATTATGTCCCCCCAGAACTTGTTGGAGCTTGAACTGTGTTCCCCACGTTTTATGTATTAGAAACAGTCCCCACTGTGACAGTTAAGAGGGTGGGAAATCCTAATATGGTGATTGAAAGGTGGAGGCTTGAAGAGGTAATTGGATTGTAGGACCATGCTGTAATGAATGGATTAAAAATGGTAGTCAAGGGCATGGTTCTGAGGGCTTAAAAAGAAGGGGAAACTCTCTCTCTCTCCCTCTCTCTGCACCCTCCCACCATCTTGCAATGTGAGACCCCTGGGTCACTGTCACCACTCCCAGATGGACTTTGGACTTCCCAGCCTCAGAAACTGTAAGCAATAAATTTCATTTTTTTGTTATAAATTACCCAGTTTGAGGTATTTTGTTATAAGCAACCTAAAGGGACTAATACACTGGGGAAATAACACAGGGTGGTTCCATAGAACAAGTGGGCCCACAGTAAGACTTAAGACTCCACCTGTGCATATTATTACCTGACTGCCATAATCGCCCATTTTGACTAGTGGCCACAGTATTGTTTTGGGTCTCCATGAATTAACATCAATTCAGAGTCAATGTTTAGTAATCTCAAAAGGTCTGGGTATTTCCTTTTCTCCAGTGCATTGTCACTCTGGTAAATAACCACAGGTCTTCTGAGTAAGGACTAGAGGAAGATTTACAGTATGTACCTGCAGCAACGCTGCAGGGTTCATCCCTAGGTGGGCACATCCTCCACCCCCTTTAATAAAGAGGTCCTGGGTCTGTGAAATGACTTAGTTCTGGGAACTGAGTGAGAGTCCTTGACTCTCCATTGTGGTTACTCAAATCAGCTTTTTGGATACTGGACCCAGACTTTGTTTTCTGTTATGCTTGAATTAGGCTGCCCATCAATTTTGTTCCCAGGGATACCATGACTTTTTTGGCGGGGGCAGGGGAGACAGCTGGCTGGTGTGGGGATCTTATTCCTTGTCTTTGGTGTTATAACAACGTGCTCTAACCAACTTAGCTAACCAACCAGCCCCTGGATACCATGCTTAATTAGCCATTGCCAAAGATCCCTGGGGTAAAGGCATTCTGATTACCATTACATCCCTGCTGCCCTTCATGGTAAATGTGCCCACCTTATCTTTGACAGTTTAGTGCTGCCACATATCCATTTCAAGATCCCCTCATCCCCACTGAAGTCAGGGAGCCCATCCCAGGGACTACATCCCCCATAGTCATACCTGGCCTACATAGGAAAGCAACCACAGAGCTTTTTAAGAACGTAGGTGCTCACCTCACTAATGTTTTTCTCAGTGTCTTAGTAAAGGAGTGTTTTCTGGGCCTTCTCATGGTTAGGGATGAGTGTTTGGTGGTAGATGTGTGGGTCACACATAACAAATCCACTCTGACATTCTTATCTCCCTGAGTCTTTGGATTATCTCTTCCACATCATAACAGGGTGACTCTGGCATGTTCACCTCATTAAATGTAGGAAACTGTTGAGTCCAACCAAGAAAACTATTAGAATCACCTCCACCTGCACAAGCTAACACATTAAAATCCAAAATCTCTAGTAAGTGCATTCATATCAATGAATTCAATCCAATCTAGTGTTATATTTTACCCTCCTTGGTCTAATACCCTTAAAATCCATTCCTACACATGTTCCCCAGGTTTCTGCCAATATATATTAGCAAAATCTTACACTTCTTTTGGTGTGTAAGCTATGTCCTTCTGAGTTATGGTTATCTGAGTTATATGTCCCTCTGGAACATGCTGAAATTTGACCTTAGTTATGGATCCAGTCACAATAGGAGTGATAGTGCTGAGCCTGAAGAAGGAACATCTCCTTTTAAGGCGTTTTCCCCTGATGAAGTTATCACAGGATTTGGGGGATGTATTAGTCCATTTCTGTTGCTTATAACAAAACACCTGAAACTGGGTGATTTATAAAGAAAAATGAAATTTATCACTTACAGTTTCTGAGGCTGGAAAGTTCAAAGTCCATGTGGTGGTGGTGACAGTGACCCAAGGGTCTCACATTGCAAAATGGTGGAAGCAGAGAGAGCAGAGAGAAAGAGAGAGACAGACTCTCCTCTTCTTTTAAAGCCCTCAGAACCATGCCCCTGACCACCAGTTTTAATCCATTCGGTACAGCACGATCCTACAATCCAATCTCCTCCTCAAGGTCCCACCTTTCAATTACCATAATAGGATTTCCCACCCTCTCAACAGTCACAGAGGCAAAGGAAGTCTGGTCTCCTCAAGCACAGGAGGGCAGACTACTACTGGCAAGGGAGCCTTAAAGTAACTTGGGGGTTCAAGATAGTTGATTGTATCTGAATCCAACCACATGGGATGATCCCATTGCAGGTTTCAGGGTCCTATTCTTTCCCAATGAGTGCCATAACCTGCACATGAGAATTTGGCATCACTATGAATTTACGTGTAATCCTGACCAAAATGCCATTAAAACCAAGAATAGAAAAATGATGCCCCATTATCACTACTACCATCAAAATTATACTTGACTTTCTAGCTATTCAGTTAAGCCATGAAATGGAAATAGACATATAAATGATAAAAAGGGAAGTATAAAATCGTTATTATATGCAGTCAAAAAGATTTTCAATCTAGCAAATCCAAATGAATCAACTGAAAAACGATTAAAACTAACGAGAGGGTATAAGGAATCTAGAGTACTATACAAAAATAAAGTGTTTCCCATATACCATGCACTTAGAGACATGTCCAAGAATGTTTAACTTTGCTATAACAGCAAAACTTAAAAGCAACCTAAATTCACCAATGGAAGAATGGTTAACTAAATGTCAGTATATTCCAACCATGGGATATTATATAGCAGTTGTACTGCTATAGAAAACATTAGAGATAAAGTAAATTTAAAAAAACAAAAAACAATAACAACAAAAAAAACAGGGTCTGGAACAATACATGTAGTTTGATCCCATTTATGTAAAAAAAAAATTAAAAATACATATGTTTTTAGTTATATGTATATGAAAAGAAAAAATGTAGAAGAAACTTCCCTATGGAAAGGGGAGTAATTTAATAGGGCTCTCACTTTTTAAAATCTCTCTCTCTCTCTCTCTCTATATATATATGTGTGTGTGTGTGTGTGTGTGTGTGTATATGTATATATATACATATTTTTTTTGACAGCTGGCTGGTGTGGAGATCTGAACCCATGGCCTCTAAACAACTGAGCTAACTGGCCAGCCCCATTCTGTATATTTCTGTGTTTTAAATTCTTCGTTAAAAGCGTATTTATGTATTGCTTGTGTTATTGGGCTGAAGATCTGGGAAACACTGACTTCCTCCATCCATCATCTATTTATTCACCAACTCACCTGACCGTTATTAAATACCTGTTGTACCTCACAATTGAAACAGGTAACATGATACATAGTTTAAATTGCAGGGGTAACAGGACCCTGATTCTAGTAGCCTACCAGATATTTTGTTCAGTAAAGGCCCATGAGATAACATCTAAAAATTCTCTTCTTTAACTGCAAGTTTGGAACTGTTTACTGAAAATTCACTAGCTTTTCCAAAGGCAAGCTGTATTATGAGTAAGCCGAAAATTTTTTCCTTATTCATCCAACAGGGATATTCTGAAAGCCTCTAGCTAGGAACAGAAATATTTCTAACCTTAGATATATTATAGACCCAGCTTCATCTGTTATTAGTATTGGAGATACTAATTAAAACCACTTCCATCACATATAATTCACACAAGAGAAAAGGAAATAAAATTAGTAAATATACAGTAAAATGTTCTGTTCACTTGTATTAGTAAACAAAAAATGAAAAACAATTCATTAAATTAGCAGAGTTCCAAAAATATTTAAAATGGTTAGTACTATTGAGGTTACCTTGAAATTACTGCCTGCATACATTGCTAATGTCAGTATAGATTAAAAAGTATTAGCAACATTTATCAAGAGTCACAAAATACCAGACTCTCCAAAATAATAATCTCATGCTTGAGACTTACTTTCAGTAAATAACTGCAATGAAGAAAAAATAGTTATTTGGGCAAAGCTTTTATTACCGCATTATTTATAATAATGAAAATTTGGAAACAACCTCAATATTCAAAATAAAGAGTAACTATGACATATTCACAGAACATTAAACAACTATTTTGAAGAGAATGTAATAACATGAAAAAAATGAGTGAAAAAACAATTGGCAATCAAAACCCAGCATTTGATCCCTGTTACCATTCAGCCACCAAAATAAAACAACAAAAAATTGGATATTTAAAAAAATCTCCTCTCAATTGAGAATGTTTCACTATAATTTCAAAAAATCAGTAAATTTATTTTTAAATTATGACTATGATGCAATGTAGGAACAAGAAAACAGTTTCTTATATTAGCTAAATGATAAAGGCAGAAGACAAAATTTTATCTGTACCCAAATTACAGCTATATAAAATATCTATTCAGATGGATTGCTCTGAATGAAAACATGGGCTACAGTTCATTCATTAGGCTGGTAGAATTATGGTTGATTTTTCTTTCCTTTAAAATACTATTTTATGCTCTCCTCAGTATTTTATAAGTGAGATCCCTAAAAAATCAAGGAATAAAAAAGTTTTGGTGACTCACCTGCTGTTCCTTTCTAAGGAACATTTCAATCTCTGTATGAATCCGATTCTCTTCTTCGGTTTTCATCCTTAGTTTCTGTAAGGAACAATAATCAAATGCCAGGAATTCTTCCCAGCAGGGTTGAGAATCAGAAGTTTTCAAGATGGGAGAGGTGCAGCAAGAGGTTTTTACCACGAGCTGGGATCCCAAGAATTTCGTGGTATTGCTGCAGAGCTGCAGTTCAGTTCAGTTCCACCCAATTCGTGCTCACAAGCATGGCTGAGCCACGTGTCTGGTACTGTGCTAGATGTGCACAAGTGCCCCACAACAAAAAGACCACAATCCTGTTACCCAGAAAGTGATGTCAATTTAAGGAGAAAAACAATGCTTTAAGAGCACACATTTCTTAAGCCTCAAAAAGGAAATTCCGGAGTGCAAGAAAGAAGTGTGTTGTCAGGGTCTTAAGCCACACCTGGGAAGTAAGATTTCAAATAAGCGGAGGTCTCAGAGAAAGGAGTCCTCCTGCACCCAAATGACACTCTCTAATGATGTTTGCTCCCTTCTTCCTGTCGGTCTGCTGTTCTTTTAGCCACCTAGCATTCCTCCTCTAACGAAAGTCTACCCCTTCTTTCCTTGTCTTGATATTTTTCACTGTGACTTCTCATATCTATAAATTTAGGTTTGAATGAAGTTCAGCTCTCTAGATTTTATTTCTTACTGGAGGGGTAAAAGGTACTGGTTGGATGAAGTAGGCAGCAGAAAAAACCTGCAGTTACTAAGTGTCTTGTTTTGCCCTCTGCCTATAATTACCAAGAGAAATGGTAGTTGTTTTATAAAATAAGAATAAAGTGACTAAGGTGAAAGCACAAACAATTTTTAATGTCATCATAAGAGAAGCAGAAATGTAGGCTACAGCCTATTAGAATCTCTACTTGCAAATACGCAAGTCCTTATTCAGTCTTCTATTTTCAACCTCAAGTGTTGGGGGTACTGGGGGAAAATCTCCCTCTCCCAATGCCGGCCACCTGGTTCTTTCCTAATAGAGCAGTGATTACCTCAATCTCTTCCAGCAAGAGTTCCTCTGTTTTGTTACATTTTTTCTGGGTCTGGGCAATCTGCAGCTCAGTATTTCTTTTCATATAGCCATTCTCCAAGTTGGTTTTTGCCTTCAACTCTTGCAATTGGTCCTTAAGGTGAGCAATATATTCATTCCTACTCTGTAGACGAAAGGCCAGGTTTCTAAATTAAAAATACATCCCATGTCCATTCAGTTTGGTGAGTGGCTGAGGCTTACCTTTTGTATTTATAAAGCAACAAGTAACTAGAATTATTTTTCTATCACACTATGGGAAATTTAGCCAATAATCATGGAGAGTATAAATGAAAATGAAAGATAACAAAGTATTTCTAAGAATCAGGACTGAGAGATTCTTTGGTAGGCACACTATATGGGTACTCTGTATTTCCCACACAAATTTCCCATTACTATCTCATTTTGGTAGGAAAAGCACTGTCTAAATGATCAAAAGACCTGACTCTCCACCCAAACCCCACCAGCTGTGTGAACCTGATGAGTTAAACTGAGTTTTACCTTCTATGAAATAGAAACATTAAAATGTATCCTGCCTGAAATATCTCAGAGAATGATTATAAGGATTCATTAAGAATATGTGTGAAAGGCCGGCCCGTGGCTCACTCGGTAGAGTGCGGTGCTCATAACACCAAGACCACGGGTTCGGATCCTATATAGGGATGGCCGGTTGGCTCACTAGCTGAGCGTGGTGCTGACAACACCAAGCCAAGGGTTGAGATCCCCTTACCGGTCATCTTCAAAAAAAAAAAAAGAATATGTGTGAAAACTCTTTGCAGGTTACCAAGTGCTTGGCAATTTTCAGGTCTCAATAGTCATTAAGAAAAATATTTATTCAGGACCAGGCATTGAGCTAGGCACTAGGTAAAAAATAGAGATCTAAAAAGATATAATCCCTGCCCTCATAGAGCTTTTAATATAGTGGGAGAGATGTGGTAAAAAGGAAACAAATAGCTGGCTAGTTAGTTCAGTTGGTTAGAGCATGGTTTTACAATAACAAGGTCAAGGGTTCCAATCCCTGTACTGGCCAGCCACCAGAAAAATATATGTGTAAACTTTTTTTTTTTTTTTTTTTAAAGATGACTGGTAAGGGGGTCTTAACCCTTGACTTGGTGTTGTCAGCACCACACTCTCCCAAGTGAGCTAACTGGCCATTCTATGTAGGGATCCAAACCCGTGGCCTTGGTGTTATCAGCACCACACTCTCTCAGGTGAGCCATGGGCCAGCCCTTATATATGTAAACTTTTTAATTTTATTTTTATTGACGGCTGGCCATGTAAACTTTATTAAATTGTGCAAAATGATATGAAAGAAAAGGTAACAGCCTATGAGAGGAAATAACTAGAGAGACCTACATTTGATTGGATGGTCTGAGAAAGATTCTCTGAGAAAGCAATGTTTAATCTGACACATGAAGGATAAGAAAGATCATCACATGAAAAATGATTTCAAGCGGAATTCTAAAAAAAAGGAAGAGGCTGGCTCACTGTTTAGCTCACTTGGTTAGAGCATGGTACTGATAACACCTAAGTCAAGGGTTCTGATCCCTGTACCAGGCAGCCACCAAAAAAACCAAAAATAAATAAATTTAAATAAATAAAAGGAAAAGTATATGCCAAAGTCCTGAGGTAGTCAAGACCTAGATACATTCCAGGAACTGAAAGAAAACTCTGGAGGCTCTCACCTAGTGAGGGTTGAGAGTAGGACAAGATGAAGTTAAAGAGGTAGGTAAAAACAAGTCATGCAGGACTCAGGGGCCCTATTAAGAAGTTTGGGTTTTGTTCCAAATGCCAGGAGAATCCTTGGAAAGGTTTTAGTCAGGGATGTAATATTTGTCTGAAAAGAAACAAAGTGTGAGTAACTTCTTAGAGAGGTGATCATAGTTGGCTGACAACACAAGCAGCCGTACAACTAATAACAAAAATGCCTAACTTCAATCAGAGATCTATATTTGTCTGAATATCAACCACCTTTTTTTTTTTTTTTTTTTTTTTTTTTTTTTTTTTGAACCCGCCCCCCCCCGCCCCCCCCGGGGGCCCCCCCGGCCCTCCCATTTTGGATCCCAACC